>NW_017306661.1:1016555-1061559 GCF_000935625.1 Nanorana parkeri
AAATAATATAAAGCTGTTTTTTGTTGTTTGAAGGAAGTAAACTTCATCAGTCTGACTGTGATGTGTGCTTCAAATGTCACTCACTACAGCTTTCTTGTAATGAAACACTCTTGCAGATTACTCCCTTTAGGCTCCAGGGGATTAGACCCTGTAAACGGGAGGGAAAAAAAATTTCTCCTTGCTGTTGGTGCATCAGAGTGAGAAGTTAAAAATCCACAATTTATTCAAATATTGATATTTCCACTTGTCAGAGAAAGAAGCGTCTTGATAGTTCTACTGAACGCGCGTTGTCAAAAGCGCAGCGAGAAACGTGTCAGATAATTCATAAACAGAGAGTGCAACTGTGAAATCTGCCAGGAACAGCAACAAAAATATATATTCTTGTCGATTTTGTGGAGAGGAGGGGGGTATAGCCTAAGAAGTAAAACGCAACAGATCTGTCCATCATGGCTGGCAAAAGGTGGGGTCTGATTGGGGAGGGCTTGGCTGCAGAAGGCGTTTGAGATGGATGCCGACTGCAGGAGAAAACTGCTTGCAAATTTATCACCCATGATCATTTGCTTTATGTAAAATGATTAAAGCTACATGGTAGCAGAGAGCCAGAGGCTGTGGCTGTACCACTAGTGCACAGTTGGTCAGCCATCAAGAGGTTCAACCAACTGCCTGGTCATCTGACATGTCTTCCTAGTTACCCAAACCTGCCAATAATTTTTAGTCTTGCCTGGTAATTGATTTACATGACGTGCAGTTAAAGAACTCTTCCCTCTTTTCCATAATGTTGGACAACCAATGCCACTTTTGTTGAAGAAGTTGTAGCCTTGTGAACTCTTTTTGATGTACTTCTTAGATACATTTATAATGGTTTTCATTATTTATTTGGCCAGGTTTAGTCCATTCATCTCAGTTGGGTTAGCTCTGGGGCCTAGTGGACCTGCAGTCTTATGTATATTTCCTACCAGGGACATTGCCTGTATGAGTTTCCATTGGGTGTTTTGGCATCTTCTCCCATTCCAAACTGGGTGCTTATGCATTTGGATGAAATTACAAAACTGGCTTGCATCTAGATTGACCCTTGAGCATGAATGTATATCTGTCACTGGTGTGTATATTAAACTGTACGCTCCTTCAGAGGTAGGGACAGATCTAAATGGCTTAGTGTTTCTTGTAAAATGCATTGTAATAGGTCAGTGAGAATAAATGATTTAAATATACAACCTAGGCCAGTCTTTGTTTGTGTATGGAACCACCAAGAATCATTTTTGTGGCCGAGTACTTATTTTTGTCCTTGGATAGCTAAAATGTATATCGTTTTGAGGTCTGGCTGATGCAGAGGAAAATACTTTTTGCTATTCTCCCAGAACCCCCAGCCCCCCCACCGTTGGAGACTGATTTCCCATCCTACAATAGCCAATCAGAAAACAGCTGTTTACAGGGCTATGTAAGCATTCTTGGTTCTGCATATGGTTTGCATTAAGGCCCCAGAAAGCTGTGAAGGATGAGGCTAATGATGTAAAACACTAGTGTAAATTCCAGACTGTTGATAGCAGTGACTGAAGCTTCAACAATTTTCTTCCTATCTCCAAAATGCCACCATATGTTGGAGTCATTTATGACTCCTTTTTTTTTTCCTGGAGATTTGGGGGAGCAAATGTGGAATGTATAGCCGCCTCCACCAGCGTGTCACAATTACACATAATGCACTTAACATTCTGTCAGTTGTTTTCACTTTAAACAAGAGTTCTATTTTAAATTGCATTGTGTCAGAGGACCCGCCAGTGCAGGGCAGCGATTGTATCCAGAATTCTGTCTGGAGCGGATCAGTGTGAATAGGAATGTGAGAATAGCAGACTGTGTCTTTTTTTTCCCCCTACACCATGGCATTGACAGGAATGTATGCAGATGATTGCTCGAGTACATGCGGTAGGGAGAATAAGGCTGCCCTTTAAACCGAGGGCTCTTCCATGGCTCTTTGTGTGATCATATGGTTCACAGCTAGACTCGACAGGGCATCCTGTAACAGTAAGCAGCCCATCTGGGAGTTGGTAAAACCAAGCATGGGAAATATTTCAATTCAATGCGTGCCAGAAGTTCCCTTTGTGTGTAAATCGCACATGGAGAGTCCTGCTATACCACAAGTACGCATAAGAGCTTATTTAATAATCCTGCAAAAAGTAGTGTGTGTAGTAATTCACAGCAGCCAATCAACTCATTTACTAGCTTGCCCATTTGATTAATTGGGCATAAGTGGTAAGATTTTGGTTAGTCACTTCATTTAGTTTTCCTACCAATCAGTTAATATGAGGATAATATAATTGGATTTAATCCAATTGATTAGAAATGGCCCACTGATTGCTCATAATGTAGTATATAGCTGACTAATCAGTCTTATCTTTACTTTGCCCATGGAGGGCAAAGCAACAGGTTCACTTTAATGTAGGTCTCCACAAAAACTTTTGCTCCCCTCCTCTTTTTAACAACCAGAGTAAGCTATAAGTTGACATAGTTGTGACTCCTACAGGGCTATGGACTCCATCATATCACTTTGAGTCAAGGAAAAATGGCATGGCCCGCCAGGTGCATTGTAGGTGTTTGACTAAAGCTGACCATACGCTACTAGAATTTTGCCCTGCTGACTTGGCTGAAAGTCTTGCTGTGTGGGGTCCTGCTGGCACCAGCCCGCTTGACAAAAGTCACTTATTTAATCGACTTTATTTTAAGGACTTGGGTAGAAAATTGTCAGCCAAACAGAGACTGCAATCACTGTTCAGATATCCAGACAGCCGGTGCCCAGCGGTATAGTCATCCATCTTTACTGTTTAGAGTGGATGGAGGAATCTGTTAGATTTCTTTCGTCCAGCCTGCAAGAGATTGCGGAGAGCCCATTGTCTTTAATTTTACTGATCTTCTCAGTGAGGATCAGCAGGAAACATGCTTTTGTACTTTGCAAACAGGGCTGCACATTTGTAGATAAATAGAACTACAAATTATACAAACAATCTGCTTTAAATCTACCTGATCGTTTTTATATGCATTTTTAAGTATTCTGAAATCTGATTACTTAATGCACAACATTACATTCAATCCTGTGTTGTAATAAACTCCATAGTCAGGTAGCATATCTTCAGCTAAAATGTTATTTTTGGTTTTGGGTAACACTGGCAAGGGGGTGGGAACTTCTGTTAGTTTTTGCGCCTCTCTGTGGGGCCATTGGAAATGTTTCTCTCCCTTCTTGAATAGGTGACAACTGCCCCCCCCCTTTTTTTTTTTTTTTTAGCTCTGGTGTAATGAGCCATATAAATACATCAAAAGTATAATACGTGAAATGTATATTGGTTGGGAGAAACATAGCAAGAGACTTTGCAAAATGTGGTAACACCGGGTAGAAAAGGCTGCCCCCTGCCGGCATTCTGTAGAGTTGGACCATGGCTGTCTGTGGGGAAGCAGAAGTCTCTTTGCAGATGTCCGACACGCCCCCTGCTGAAATCAAAGCCAGAGCCCTCCAATCAGCAGGGTGCATGAGTTTTGCTTATTTCAGGGCTATTGGTCTGACTAGGTAGGGGGTGTGTCAGGCCTCTGCAATAAGACCACTGCTTCTACACAGAAAGTAAGGGCCCCGGTCTGCAGTTGGTGGCAGAGGTCATACTTTTCTACTCGGGCTGAGTCTGATTTAGAAATGAAACAAACTGTAGGACATTAAACACCTTTTTGTTTTTAAGCACCTGGAATGTATTTAGCTGATTTATACTGAAGGTAGATTTGGGCTTTTACATTCACAGTTAAGTGTTTAAACTGTGCACTTCGCTGTTTAAAGATGTATATATTTGTCTCGCTGGCATGTTTTGGGTTTTTCTGTTTTTCCCAGAGCAGACGGCACAACACCCTGACATCTTTGGCTTGTTAGAACATACTCCAGCTGACTGAGAAGCTGACATTTTCTTCCACGCATGCTTGCAGCCAGCCTCTCGTTTACAGCCAGCACTTACTGTCTGCATGGTGTCTACAAGGATCTGTCATCTGTGCCAAGCGCACAGGCTGCTGCACCACTGACAGTAAGGAGGTAAACGCTCGCTGCCTCAATCTCCCATTAACTTTGTGAGGCCTATCGATTTCTTGTAAAAATAATGATATTGACAGGCTCTCTAGGAGTAATTGTTTCCAGAGTACAAAGGTCACCTCTGAGACTGAAGGTTTTTTTGGAACTGGGTAGACTGTGGAAAGTGTTAGGGGATGAATAAAAACCCAACTGTAACACTTCTGAGGCTCGAAGGCTTAACATTTTAGTACTTGGACAAAACACATTGTAGGAGTATTGGCAAGGTTACAATGGCTGCCATCATCTGAAATGGCAAACGATTCATCTTTTGGACTTTTCTGCTTTTATATATCCAGTATCAGAGGTTCAAAGGGGCTCTTGTTTGTAATGCCTTCCCTTCTAGAAGTGGTTTGGGATTCTGATGCTTTTTTTGTCACAGGACTGTTCAGCAAACACCTAGTAAATGCTGTGACATATAGGGGCCTATTTACTCAATGACAAAAACATTGTTTGTCGTTTTGCAATAACTTGCCCGGGTTTTCCTCCTGTCTTGACCTGAGAAGCTGCTATGATGATGTTTAGTACAATAAAAAGAAATGGTGAAAAGTATGTTACTTGGGGGAACATAGCAAGACACCTAGCAAAATATGGTAACGGCAAAAGAAAAATTCTTATAAATGGACTTTCAGTAACATTACAAGTCTCTGTGAATATATTACGGACAATAAACAAGTGAACTATAATGTTTTTTATATTACTTTTTATCTTTCTAAAAGAGTCCTTGAACTTTAGTTAAGTAACTGTGACTAGGCCTGTCCGTTTACATCTGACTCTCCATAGACCATCATGGGGTCCGGTCACGTCAGTCTTTTTCTCCATCCCAGGATGGAGGTAAAAAAACTAGACGGACACAGATGTCACAACGGTGACATCTGTTCCTAACTGCATTGATCATGCATGGACCCGCTCCTGATCAGACAGTATAAAAGGGTCTTAGACATGTACACACAGCCAAGAATATTGAGGCTAGCACACAGGCACCAGAATTTACACGGTTGTGTCCTTTTTTGGCAAGTATCTTAGTGCGGGAAGTAAATGGAAACTCTGCATAATGCCTAAACAGAGACAAGTCTGTCCTTCTGGAGAAAAAAAGGTGACGCCATTGTTAGGGGTGCTTTTGTGATTTTCTAAATACCAATAAGTGTTACACGTGGCTCACAATTCGGCCGATTCCTGTTGAATCGGTCAAAATTTGAGTTGCGGTTGTCCCTGCCAGCATTACCTAGCTCAACAAAAGTACATTTAAAAATAGAATATATTTGGCTGAACAGTTCATCCTATCAGATGCAGTCACTGTTTGGGTTTGTAAGCAGCATTGGCATGAGGAGATTGTTTAGTGTGGATGAATCAAGTGATTTTTCTCTCGTTCAGCCCAAAAACGTAGCAGGCGTGACTTAGCCTTAGGGAAAACATGATAATAGGGGCTTCATTCGCAAAGCTTTATCACATGGATAAGGATCTTTTATTTTTATCACGTGACTGTTATTTTTAAACCTCATTGGACTCATTGGAGCTTAAAAAAACTCACTTTTATTAAAATAAGGACCCTAATTTGTGACTTGATCCTTAGGTTTCCACCGAAAATGTAAGGATTGCTGTGTTTGGGATGACTTTAAATTGGTCGGTGTTTTATGGGTGGAAAGTCTTTAGAAATGTACTCTATTTTTTTTGATTACACTAAAGATGGGCAGATGGAATCTGGTTCTTCTGGATAGCACTTCCGCAATCTCATTGTCTTTTAGTAGTGGTTTTGCTTCTGTTTATTTTTTTTTACAAGAAAAAAACTCAGTTGTGTAGAATTAGCTGTGATGCTGGAGATAATCTGTGTGTTTGCTGTACATTATCTTTCTCTTGTAACGGCGTCAATGGCTACCTCAGGAGTAAGGGCACAGGGGATCTGGTGGTGAGTGCTAGTACTCTGAAGACATCAAGAGTTCCCTGTTGTTCGTGCTTTGTCATGTAGGCGAGCATGTAACTCAGTGAGAGCTGTTGAGCAAACAAGCATTAGGCAGTCAATAGTGTATCTGCAAACTAATTGCTTCGGAGAAATGAACTTCTCTTGTAAATTGCTTGTAGTTTTGACATTAAAAAAATTCTAGAAAATGTGTAGCCATCTGTTTACCTGTCAATCTTTTTTTCCCCTCCTATATGTATCATGTATATGGGAATAATCAGATGTTTGCTCAAATGTGTATATATACGTTGCACAGAAGGCAAATTACAGAAGAGCCATTTAAGCATGTTTGTAAAAAATGGTGGTAAGGCAACTATACTTTCTATGTTGTATTTCTTCATCTTGTGCGGGCAATGATTTTCTTTTTTCTAATTGTTTTCCATTTGTATTCATTGATACAGTGCCAAGATATGCCACATAGTATAGGTCCTTTCACATCACTGTAAGTAGACCTAATAGTCTACTTTTGCAGTAGCAGTCGTACAAGCACTTTTATTACCCCTAAAAACAAAAAGTCCAACTTTATTGTGGAATAGAGGGAATATACGATATCTATGTGGACCATGCCCTGAATGGAACCCAGGAGCATGGCAGAGGAATTAAGCAAGGACACAAGTATATGCTTCACTGAAAAATGGCTCATTGTCAAAGATAGTTATAAATAATTATTTCAAGCTTTGTTCTTTCAGGACAAATGACAATAAGGTGGCTTTCCATTAAGGTAGAACTGTGGAAAGGCTATGGATTTCAAATTCTGCACATGCATCATTGGATCAGAATGATGACTTACCCATTCACAGGGCTGACATGTCAACATCAAGTGTGTGCAATAAGTACACTTGTACACATGTAACTGTTTCACAAACATTACATATATACAGTGTACGCATGCCAGCTTCAGCCAGCAAGAGCCTGTGTTTTATATTATCTCAATCCGTATGCTTGTCTGAATGAGTTCTAAACATATTCCCTCACTGACCTGTGTAGCTGCAGCTACTGTGCAGCAATTCATCCCTAAATTTCACAATAGCGTAGCAGTGAAGTCCTTCAAGTTCATACTTTGGATCCTGCCATTCTCTTTTCCTGTGCAACCTATCCTATGTTTACACTAGGGCTTAGAAGGCTATCAGGTTACCAAATAATTGCTGACATGGGGGAACTGGGTGAGTTGAGTTGCTAAAAATGAAAGTGAATATCTTTTAGCTGTAAACTTTGAGGATGGATTACTCCAAAGTGGCAGAGGTCAGTGAGATATTGTTATAAAATGTATTTACTGCTTGTTAGGAATATGTTAATATTTGACTCTCCATAACCTAGCCACAGTTCTACTTTTATGTCACATTTTCAGTTCCCATGAGGAACACCTAGAGTATGGAGGTTGTATGTTCTCACTGTGTCAGTGTGGAGCCTTTGTGTTCTTGGTGGTGGAGGTCTTGGTGTATGACTGTATGGTTGCAGTACAAATAGTAGATTCTACAATACTTGGGAAAGGAACTGATGTGAACGTTTCTGAACTCTGTAAATGCTGTGGAATATGTCAGCACTATATGAATTATGTATGTATGTTCACTCTAGCACCATTTAATTTAAATTACCTTGGATCGCATCAACTCTCCATTGGAATCAAACCAAAGTGACATCTTTTCACTTTTATCCTGAGGTCCATGTTTCAGTAAGGGATCCGTAAAGCAGTATGTCAATTAAAATGGGCTCAGGTCTATTCTTTCTCAGTAATGACAAATGTACAGGTGTCAAAGTAAGCTATGCTGCCAAATATCTAGTATCAACAAAACCATTCTAGCTGATGGGCTTGCCTCTTTTCTGCCTTCAGAGTAGAGACCTACAGGGCGTATCTGCTGTTCAGCCATGTCGTTCTGGAGATCCAGGCCTACGTAAGCTTTCTGCTTCAGACTGATGCTAATTGGTGAAATTGTTTACCAGCTCTGTTAATACAGCAGAAAACGGCTTCGACGAACTTCTCTTTTAGTGCTTTGTATAACAAGACTTGTGTTAACTGTAATCCAATAAACATGGTTAGAGAAAACAGGAAAGAAAAAAAAAGAGACAAGTAAGGTAACCCTATTGGGAAATAGTGTCCGGATTCATCGCACCATCTAATGGGTATTTAGGTGCAAACTAGCAGTGAAGTGTTAAATATTTACACTCGGAATGCCAATAGTAATTGTCCACTTTATCTGAGCTAGCCTAGGGAAATGTCTTACTCCTCTCCTTGTTACTTCAATAAACAGAAGGTCGGAAAATCCCCTCACTATTTCTTAGGGGCTTAGAATTAATAAAGCTTGGCAGTGTAAAATATGAGCACAAGCTGTTTTGAATGATCACTTCTACACCAGGCTATATAATACGGCTTTAACTCCATGTGGCCTGTCTATTAAGCAAGACAAGGATGAGCCTTGGAAATAATAAAAAATATTTATGTTTTTCTTAGCGATACTAACAAGGTAACATATCAGAGGAGGGTTGTCAGGGAAAGAATAAGGTTAGTGTTTCTTATGAATGCGCGGCACAGTTGGGTCCCTTTCTGCTCCCATAAACGCCCTAGGATCCTGTTTTCAGTGCAGCCATTATGCCACAAATTGTATTTTTTCCCTTTTTGTTTGTGAAATCTTAAGTGTCATAAACGCCTTCATCTCATATATATTTGATACTTAATATTAGTCTCAGTCCAGGAAAGTGCACTTTCCATGTGGCAACATACGATTACCTGAGAGTGTTATTGCAAAGGAAAAAATCAATATCAATTTATAATTCACGATTGCAGCCTATCAGTTTTTTTCCCTATGTCTCTCTATCCAGGCTTGTTAATTTTTTATGATGATTGACTGAAACTGAAAGATTTTTAACATGTTTCGCTGTTATTTATTCAACCTTAATAATTAAATAAACCTTAATTGGCTGTATTTTTTGAAGTATCTCAAAAGCCAGGGCCAGAATGAGTTTTGGTAACCATAAATTATTAATCTCCAGTATCCTAGATGCCTTTACAAGCGAAGCAAGCAGACGAAAATTATCCGTTTGTATCCTAACAAGAAGAAATAAAACGTTGGCCTTGAGAGATTCTTGTAATTAAAAGGAAGGGGAAAATAAAGGACGTAAAGATAAAAAAAAATGGAAATGTACAATACCCCTCAGGTGGATAAAAGTAGAGAACAGGATTAAACAAAACATAAAAACTTTTATAGGTACAATCAAGCATTCTGTGGACAGTTGTTGGATTTCACTGTAAAGGGGGCAAATGAGGATGACCTCAGCAAGGATATACTTGATTGGTGGTTAACGTGCATCTTTAAAAGGTGATTGACAGATGGAAAATTGCACTTTCAAATTTCATCCGTATTCATTTCAGTGGCTCTTTCACATGTCAGTTTCCTGCCATTCTCAGACAGGCCAAGGCTATATGCATTAGCTGTTACCACACGGAGGAAAGAAAAAAAAAAAAAGAGAGAGAGAGAAGGAAGACAATCCTGTACTTGAGGACTCTGAAGGAAAATCAATCATGTCATAAGTGAGAAGTATGGATAAGTTTGAAGTGGGGAGAGGTTCAGCATTTCATTTATGGTCACTCCATTGTGTTTGTGTGAGGCAACGCTCTGAGCTCGATTGCCAACCAGGAAAGCTCTCAATTAAAGCCGTGTTAAAACTCCAGCTCTAGGGACTGATTTTTATATTCCCCATCACTTGTGTTTCTGTCAAGTATTTTTTTTTCCCTTCTCCACAAGATCCAAATTTTTCAAGATATTGACAAGTGCTTGCTATCTGCTGTTTTGTGCTTGGAGTGTATTGATGTACAGCTGGGTAGAAGTGTGCAGTGTCCAAGTCTGCGTGAGAGCAGGAGGGGGTCCCAGCACCCATTTGGCCAATATCTAGTAAATATGGATGCCATAGTCTACACAAATTGTATGTGCACTGACCTATACTAGAAGTGCTAATTAATCTAATGAGGATTATTTCATTGTTGTTATCATCTAGATTTTAAGACTTTGTATTATAAACTGGATAATCATCATCAAATTTCATAAAATATTCAGATATTTTGGCTTTGATGGCCAACACCTCCATTTTTGTTTGCTTCAATCATCAAAGTACAACAGTTCTTCAGAGCTTTGTATACAAAAAACAGTCCTTGTAATGTATAAATCCTCCTGTAGGTGGCTTCAGTAAACAGACCGGTGTGTACTTGTGTCGCAAAGCATATACAAAAAAAGTTTTATACATAGAAAATTGAAACTACTAACAATCGTAGTTTTTAAGGCATGTCAAAAACCACTCCACATAGACCACTAAAATAGTAGAATTTACAATGGTTCTCTTAGGAAATGCAACCTCTGTCTGTGTAGTCATGCTGTACACCTACCACTACAGCATTGTGCATCCTCAACTGAAGGGTTTCAAAGGGTTGGCCTTTCACCTTGGAGCTCTATCCTCTGCTGATGCACATCTAGGGGTGTACCTTGTTCTTGACAGCACCAACCTCAGCTGATACATTTCAAGGGGCTTGCCCTATTGCTTACAGCTCTATCCTCAGCTGACACATTTCCAGTTGTTGGCCCTCTTCCTCAGTCATTTGCAGTATGAAATCTTTCTCAAGAAAGTACTAACATGAAAGGCAGCTATCCTTGTAATGTCCCATGTGTTTTATTGGGCCTCATGCATAACAGCTGTGTTGTCCATGGCTATTAACTACCTTCTCCTTTTCACTGTTGTGAAAGAAAGTGGTTGGTTGCTATCACCAACACAGCCACATCTTTCAAAGCCTTGACAAGCACGATGGCCCAAGTGACTTGCATCTTTGTTCCTGATGTCTTGCGAAGGGGCATGCCTTAATGATGTCATGCAAGCCGGTATGGCCCTGTCCTTTGTGCCGTAGTGCTTGCTCCCAACATGCTAACATAGTGCTGCAAGTCCTCCGATCCAGTGACAGTTTAATTTCCTTAATTTGCAGCTCCGATAAAGAAGATCATTGAAAGATAAGCAGTCGTATGAAAACTGCAGGAGACAGATGCTATAATGTTACCATTTCGCTTCTTTCTGTCGTGTGAGGAAAGCCAATCCTGGCTGTAATAAATTTAACACAAAAATCAAATACAAAACAAATTTATTCCTGCAGAGTTGATACCCTGGTCATTTTCTTCCTTGTCTTGTATTAAGCTTTAAAATCAACTGTCACTCCCTATCGATTGCTGCTGAATTGTTATCTATATTTCTCAAAAGTACTCTTGACAGTTAATACAGCGTAAATTATAATCTGGGGAAATGCTGCTTGTATTTGGCGGCGAATTCCTTTCTATTCTGACTAAGACTGCTTTACATTCTCATATGTCCTATGGCTGCCCATTGAGGACTGAAGCATCTTTCATCTCAAATTACTCTGACATTCAGAGATGGCAGGGAATAGTGAATAGCATTGTTGCCTGTCGTCTTCATTGTAATAATTAAAAAGAAGAAAAAAATTATATGTATATATATATATTACACAAGATGCATTAAAATGTAGATCTGTCATTGAGTGAGACATATTCAATAAAATGACTTTCGTGTATGGACAGCCATGTGCCAAAGAAAAACAGAACATTGGTATGAGTTGTAAATGGGCCCGTAGACTTTATAGAAGTGCTTCAAACTAAACATAAAACTTCTATAATTCTTGATAGCATAAAATTTGAGCTCCTCCAAATAAAACCATTTTGTCACAGCAGTGCAGCTGAACCTTAGTGTAACACTATATTTGGATGCAAAGAAATTAAAGTGGGTTGTATGGGGGATTGCATTCTGCAGAGTTTCCAAACCCATTTGTTGACTGCTGGCTGCTCCATTTTGATCCAAGTGCCCCTTTAAAATAATTTTTTAATCATCTATGTACTGAATGAAGACCTCCCCATTTTTGCATGCATGTTAAAATTCCAGATTCATATATATTGGAAATGCTCTGCCATTTTGGTCAGTCAGGTTTTTATTGCCGAATTGGAGACCACTGGGGATATTTCCATAAACCCTATAAACCCAAGAGAAGTTCCAACCCTTCCGCACTCTATCCAAAACCAAAACATTTGAGCTGGATGTTGGGCGTTAACATTAGGGGTGTAAAATACCTCTGGCCCTTACAGGATTTGGTTTCCACTTTGAATTGTCCAGTGGTTTCTCCTCAGACACCTGGAAACAAACTGTCAACCATAGCATGGCAGCTACCAACTTCTAGTGACTGAGAAGTGTAGAGAACCACAAAGCATGTCATTTATAACACATTTCTTCCACACATGGAATTAAAAATCAAATCAAACATGCAAACTTTAAACTTCTATTTAGTTTAACTTTATGTTTTTGCCATATCTTCAAAATTAATGAACGTTAAATGCCTTACACAGTGCTCTGGGTTCAGTACAGATCTCACTAAAGCAGGGTGGTATGTCCAAAATACAACAAGAAAAGTTTGTTAATCCATAACAGCCAATCAGAAATCCTCTTCCATTGTTTTGGTATCTCTTAACGGAACAGATTTAGAAATTGTTAGAAATAGTTTATCATGGACAAATGGATTGTAATTCCATCTTCTTCTACACTCCGAAGTCAATAGCATGGTAAATACAGTTATTTAGAACGAAATTCAGGCTCCACCCTCTAAGTTAGCCCCCTGTGGTCAAGTGATGTGGAGTCAAAAGGAGCAGCGGTCTAGTTGCGTCAGCTTGTGGCCAAAGTGGATGAGGAAGACATGTTTCCAAGTAAACTGCAAAGTACTACCCTGCTACTCCTTTAAGATAGTAGTGTCCTGCATGTGTTCTTCAAGACGGCTGCCGATCATTTTATTACAGAATGCAAAAATGGGAACAGCAATTTGCACCATTTCGTGATTTTTAATGAATGCCTACTTTGGCGCAGCACTAGAACTTTGCTCTGAAATAATGTTTTAGCAATCATTCCACACCACTAAATATTTCAGAGGTGATGATTTTATTTTGAGCCTCCAAAGGCCTTGTTTTTCTTTATATTACTAAAGAAACAGTCCCTCAAATTAATCAAGTCACGATAGCACCCCCCTGCTTGTAAATTAAATATTGAGGCAGCAATTAAGTAAATTATAAATCAACGAATTTAAGTTTAACCCAACCAGGCCTAGAAATATTTTCTCTGTAAACATTGTTGCAAGGTCTTTTGGATTATTGACTTTCGCAAAACCATATTGGTTTTGCGGCAAAGCATTTTAAGTGCTACCTTATGTACGAAGATATATGGCAACAATTTGCAAATAAATTAGGGCCTCCCCTATAAATCTATGTACAGTAACTTTGAAACTGTCCAGTCCAAGGCCTAAATTACCTTGCTGTTGTTCTACTTTGGCATTTATGGTAATTTGTCAAGCCCATGTGCAGTAATGGATTGACTCATATAACCAAGGCTATAATTGCAGCTGTTAGGAAGGCTTTCTTTATCTTGCCCTGTCTAAGGCTCTCATTCCTGCTTGATTTCTTGCCTTGCAGAAGCCATGTGTGTCTTGTTTTGTTTTAATACATTACTGACCCCAGGTCTCGGGTTACTTGGGTTCCTGTCACACATAACGTTCCACCCTCATAAAGCATTACACACACACACAAAAAAATGCAGTAACAAGGTAACAATCATTGCTCAATATATGAAGTATAAATGTCACTGTGTAAAAGTTGTCTGTGGTCAACAGAAAGAAAAGGTAATTGTTGAAAATAGGATATGTTAAGCCCAAACAATAAAAGGGCTCGCAGCTGTGCTCTGTTGCGACTAGGGTCTGCTGGTTTGTTATTACAAGCTCATTATGGCTTACGCTTAAGGAACCATTCCGTGTTGTAGGGCGAATTCCTGAATCCTGAAGTGAACATTTGGACGGCAGAGCACACGGGGCATTGTTTTACAGTTATGTCTGCCCTCGGCGCCATAAAATAATCATGCCATACACTGTAGATTATGATTGGCCATTAGGAACCCATCCAACCATTTAATGTATGCTTTTGCACATATCCTTTGAGTGGAGCATAACTTGGGAGTGCAAATGGGGGCTGGACATGTAAAAACCTGGTAATCAACTTATTTATAAACATCTTTTCTTTTGATTGAAGTATTTTTTTTAGAAACTTTGGTGTTAAAAACAAGTGTTGCAAAAACCTATGAGCACTAACTTGTTCACACACACTAATCAGCTTCTTGTCCTATATTGGTGTTCTAAGGTAGTGCCCATAGTGGACATTCCCACCAGCTAGACCATCTACTGTACATGAAATCTGCTTAACAATACTTAAAAAAAAAAAAGGAAAAATAATATAATGTACCCAGTCATGATTTGCCCCCTTGGAAGATGGGAACCATAAGTCTAGAACACATTCTCCGATATTGCTGAAAGAATACACAGACATGTGACGTGTATACTAATGGTTATTTTTCGGTTAAAGTTGCCCATAGACTAGGCTTTTCTTTTCTGGCTTAGCCCCTGCTAGGCTATTGTATTCTGACAGGCAGCACCCACAGCTCTCAGAATACCTGAAAAATGAGTGCAGCTGGTTGTGGTCACTATTTGGCTGGCCATTTTCATACTGATCTAGCTTAGGTCATCATTTGCGTTCCTTCAGAACATGGTGCTTGCCTTTCAGAGCAGATGCTGCCATTTTGGTCCTGTTTCCCTACACTGTTGAGAATATTTGACTTGATACCATTGAAGATGGAACTCCTTCCTCGAAGATAACCCACACAAAGATTGGGAGACTCTACAAACTCCATGCTGATCTTGTGGATGGAATCAAACTGTTGTGTACTGAACTGTTGGTGGACATTGGTGTCCCATTGTCCAACAGCTTTGTTTATTTTTACTCTCCATCAGATGAGCAGTGCACAATGGTATTCTGTTTCTCTCATAATTTTTTTTCTTTTACAACTTGCCATCGTTAACGAGTGTGCTGCCTCAGGGGCAACCCGAGTAACATTTTGCATGTATTGTGGCAAGGAATTTTACAGATAGGAGGTGAAGAGACAGTTTGGGAATTTTGCTTAGCAGAAAAAAAATACTGCATATTAAACATGAATTGTGATTTTTCCATCTGGTCCTACTGGTTAGGAAGCTGCAGTTGGGCACGATCTCAGCTGTCAATCAGCGGTCCCCAACTGTGAGATGCAAGCCTTGCAATGAAGCCCACCCCGACTCATTAAACTAAAGCAAACTGTATGAAGTGTGCTGCTGTGTGATTTTAATATTTGGTGCATGTGACAGGATCATTTTAGCGATTTGCGGGATTTATCTCCTCTTAAAAGTACTGCCTAAGGCTACTCTAATTGGTAGGAAAGCAAATTCCCTCTTCTCCTCCTGTCAGTCTTTGTTTTATTTACTGAGAACTGCCGAAACCTATTTACACAATAATGAGGATAAATCACCGTGTTGCTTTCAACACAAAGAAATGTTGCGCGAGTCAAAAGCCGGGCAATTAGAAGTAAATTCAGAGTATTTTTTACATAGCACAGCCTTGTAAACTGCGGCGTACAGTGCTGTAAAAACTGGGAGAACCACAGGCTGGCCTGGTCCATCAGTTTATTGAATTATTAGCGGGTGCTATGGGCAATAAATTGCTTTATCCAGTGTAAGAGATAGCGGGGGGAAAAACTGTTAAAGAACCCTAGCTGAACACCTCTTTTGCAATTCCGTGATCTAAAACAGATTCGAGAAACTTTCGGTTTGTGTGTTTAATTTAGTAGGAAGAAATTATTACGCAACATCCTTTTGTGTTGTAATTATGGCGTTCTACGTTCTTGTTGCTCAGTGGTCTACAAGCCGTGGCGTGTATTCCTGATAGCTTTGTTCAGAAAGTGTTTCTCTACAGCAGATTTATGCTTGTTTACCTAAAACATTTGCTACATTACTTACCCCCCATATGCAGCAGTACTCACCCCCCCATATGCATTAAAGTATTCTTATCTATCATAAGGACAGCTTTTTCACAGTAAGTGAGTCACTTTACAGCTTGTTGAGAGCACGGCTCCAAAGGTTGGAAACATATGATGAAATATCTATAAAAAATAAATCAAAGCAACTGGACTTACTGTATTTTTCTTCAAGACGTTCCGCTGGTCATCCAACTAGTTTTCTCAATTCAGAATGGTGATCGGCATTCTGAACTGAAAAAGCTAGCCAGACGACCAGCAAAACATCTTTAAGAAAAATACAGCAAGTCCAGTTGCTTTGATTTATTTTTTTTTGACGGATATACCATGACCTGAATGAATGAGAACCTTCACAGATATACCATGACCTGGATGGATAAGAACATTTGCAGATATGTTTTGCGAAGTGTTCCTTCACTTTTTTTGTTGGTAACCTATGTTGTCTGTTTACAGTTGTGCTGATCATTCTATAATGTTAAAAAAAACCTCTTCATCAGTTCAGAGGCTATGGTTTGGGAAACGTTCCCCAAAATGATGGCATGATGTCCTACAGATAATGTTGCTTTGATCAGGATTGGCATTTGCCACAAAGCTTGAACTTTCATAAATGTGTCTACTTTAAGCTGCTGAAAACCTGTGGTTGGTTGCAATGCTCTAGTGTATATTTGTTCTTTGCTACACCATTAAAAGCAGAGCTTAAAAATAGTCCCATAACTTCTAGTATGCTATACATAGGCTTCCTATAGTGTCATGCACAAGTCCTGAAATCATTAGCCGATATTGTTTTAGAAAAACTGTCACATGACAATAAACAAAAATGTATCAGTACTTGTGTCTGTAAGTACTTGGACAAGTATCAGTACTTGTAAAAATGGTATTGGTGCATCCCTTTATATTTATAAAAACAAAATCATACATTAAAACAGAGATGTACAAATCCCAGGAGCTCCGTGTGCTCCTTACGAATGACAGCTGCCTCCTAACTTTTGAATGTTTCTCTAGTCTAGTCTTGGAGCTGGAAAAGTATCTGTACTTGTACCGAGTATGGTACTTGGTATCGGTGCATCCGTAATATAAATATATAATATATATATTGGCTGGAATATCATTCTAAATAGAATAGGCCCAATATTGTTATACTGTTAAAGGTGAAAATAATTAACACATTTCTGTTAATATATCCTTTAGAATTTGTACCCCATGACTCTGTTGTAGTAGGAAGCTTGTTCTTTACCACCAAGGTTGGGCTATGGCTGATTAGTGGTGTGAACAACTTTTGTCATATCTGTTATGACTAGCTGCCTTCCTCCTTCATAAGTAGTTTTAGTCTACACAGAATTTTGGTAATTGGAAACCCGCTCTGACCTCTAAAAGAGGAAAAAAAAACACAGGGTTTGCGGTCATGGAGAAGCCCACTTTAAATTATGTTGCTACAAACACATTTTTAGGGGCTTAGATGTTTGATTTGGAATGTAAATTTAGAAGTACTTAACCTCAAACATGCTTTAATATCTGCCAAAATGCAGACTACGTTTTCATCAGGCAAAACTGAGCAAAAAGCCAAACCCCATTTAATCCACAGATTTATGTATTAAAACATCATTAAATGTGCTTTTATATAGAATAGATGAGCTAATCTGGATTCTGCTGCTTCTTCATTGTCCAGTCACAGCAAAGGGTGTATTTTGGACCAGGTTGTATTGTTTATTTGCAGTGTAGTCTGCAGTGGGTTCCAGAACATGGCGGTACTGACTGGCAGGGTTTAGATGACTGGTTGAACAGAACTTTTGACAGATTATACAGACAAGATATTTGTATTTCAACCTTGCATTTCACAATTTGTTTGGAGTATTGGGTTTAAGAATTTTTTTCATATGCATTAGGCCTCTTTTGGTTCTGCTGTCCTGCCATCTATTTAGTTAATAAGGCTTAAGGTCCAGACAGGTTCATTTCAACTTTGAAATGCCTAAACAACAGTCAACTATTCTGACAAATTGAACAACGAAAATCTCCAATTTCGTAAAAGGGGACCATTGCCTATTGTATTTCTTCCTGTGTCTGTTGATTCATTGTTTCTTTGCTGCTTACAAGAGATTTGCATAAGCACAAGGGTAGATATATGCAACTGGTCTTATTACTTAAACTTTTGTAGAGGTCCCCCCTTAACAAAGAGACATTTGTGAAGTTTCCCCTTGCACTTCTTCACTATGACAATCAAGGCCTACTTAGTGGAGCTGCCCTGCTTGTCACAATTGAACTTCCCCCACTAGCAAAGCACTTGACCTTACTGTCTCTATTTACCTCAGTATGTCTGGTGCATTGCAATGTCATATTGGTGTTCTACTACTTTTCCCAAGGAAAGCCAGTTCATACCTTCACCACAAAGTTCTGTAGTTTTCTACTTGGAGGGAAAGCATTTTGAAGCACCATGGCAACAAGCATCAATTGACCATTTCCCATTGAACACAATGGGGTTCCCGTACCTTTCAGATAAGTTATAGGACTGGGTTATAGGACATGCCTCAGATGGTTGATTGTTTTGCTGTCCTGGCTTAAAATATCACATGCCAGAAGGGTGGTGTTTGACCTTAAACCTAAACATATTCTGCCTAATTATCAGAAGATCTATCTTTCCTAGTCCAAAAGAAGCAAATCACATTAACAGAAAGGCATTTTTTTAATCACTCTTACCAAGTCTTTTAACTTTGTGTGACACTGTTTAGATGAAAGATGAGAAGAGTATATTTTTTTATATCCCCAAGGAATGACTTTATGATGACTCTTTAGAGGTGAATATTGGCATTTATTTAGCCTGAGTGAAAATAAAAAGAACTGATAAAAGCAGCAGCCCAGAAACTGCGGAATCAGCAAACAGTGCCTTTTTTTATTTGTTAACTTTCGCTTGCCATCTCTCAAACAGAGTAAAATCTAAGTTAATTTTAAAGTTTCTCCAGAGAAATTTGTATCAAATTAAAGTGTTTTTTCTTTCTAGCGTGATGACAGGAGAAGAGAGCAGGCTAGAGTTTCTTCTAAATTATGGTCTATTTTTGTGGTCTCCTAAGATTTGTCTTTGTGGACCCTATTCTGCTGTCTTTTGAAGGCAAATTAATTTAACTAATGACAGCTCACGGAGAAACATCAATCAAAGACAAGGAAAGTTAAAAAAAATTAATAATAAAAACTAAAACCTGACAACTATTGAATGGGAAACGCTTAGGCAAAAAACGATTGATAATCGCAGACGCTTATTACATAATGATTTCCTTCCCAAATAAACAGATTGTTGATGTGTCTAGGTGTACTTGTTTCCAAGAGGAATGGCTGCTGAAGTGCCAGATATGGGACTCAACAGTCTGCCTGTCCATATGTACTCCAAAAACAAGGGTCTACTTATTTATTTCACGCTGAGGCTGAAATTGTTCAGCAGTAGGATCAACAACAAAGAGGTTAAAACTGAAAGGGTTGTACCACTTAAGTTGAAAAGTGGACTCCTGCTTTGGACCCATCTGGATTGCTACATAAGTGGGGGTTAGATTTCCAATTAAAGTGGAACACTGCATTCAAAGATACAGTTTTTCAGTGTTCCATGTAAATTGTGCTTATATACTGCTGTGTTTGTACCATTGCAATTGAAATGTTACAATAATCCTAATAAGCTTCCCTTCCTATACAGCATGCATGGATTTATTCAATTTGTGCTGTTTTAAGAGCGGAAGACCCATAGTACAGAATTAAAAACAATGTTTATCCTGAATCGGAAAGGATATTCCCAACAAACTTACACAAGCCCAATGTCCTGAGTATACTAGTTGATTTAAACTGAAATTAAAGGCAGTCTGACTAAACACCATTTGGACAGACTGGTAGTTAGAGACCTTGTGGCCAAACTAGCTTCAGTCTACTGTTTGACATTCCATCTCCCATATACATCCCAATATAGCAAAAGCAAGCTGTATCATCTGAGTTGAAGAGCTGCTTATGTTGAAGCTGGGCATAAAAATGATTTAATTGGAGAGGAGCATAGAGAGAAATATACTGCATGTGTATTACCTTCAGGAATAAAAATACAAACCGATCCAGCACTCCTAAATGTTTTTGAAACAAAGAAGACTAACAAAGACATTATAATGTGCAATCTGGGTGCATGCACAATAAATTAACAATGTTTTAGATGTGTGTGGAGAACCTCCTTAATATGACTGGCGTAGATGTATCTCCGTACACACAACTGGCACTTTACGGAATGTGCGCTATGGGGCTGCTGTTTAATAAAGTGATTCAATTTATTTTTATTTTCTTTTCATGGAAGCAGCATTTTCAAACGGCATACCTCACCCGAAGATTTGAATTCAGCTAGTATCTCTGTCAAAATGTTTTGCAAGACAATGCTGGCATCTATGCCAATGAATTATTTAGGAGGTGCAAGGTATACTTATTGGCAGATATCCATCTTGCTTGCGGTTTCCGTCAAGTGGTGATTTTATTGATGCTGACTTTGGATTTATGAATGATGAAGAAGGGAGCCATTTGCTATCAGTGGAGCTCACAATGTAGCTCTTAATAAAAGATTAAGCAAGCAGGAGAGGGCTGTGTGCATTTCTGACGCGCTGCTGATAAGGGACCTTGATTCAAGGCTGTTGGGAAGCAGGAGCTGCGACATTGACAGATGCTAAATGTGAAACAATAACACACATGTTGCTTCTTACAGTGTGACGTTTAGCCATGTGGAAAATCTGTCTGAATAACTGCTTTTTTTTCAGTTTTAAAGGACTTTATTTTTTTTCTCTTCATCTCGGTGCTACATGGTATTGGACGGGCCATTAACAGTTCTAGCAAAGAGAGATTTAGAGGCTGGAGATGCTTCCTGTCCTCCATAGAGGCTACAGATGAGGGCTGTGTAGGAGTACAGCAGGCAGAAAGCTGTCACTTTGAGAAATGAGCCTTGTAAGGAGACAGGACCAGCTTGGCAGATGTGCAAGAGGAACTCAGAGCATATTGATCAATTAAATATGCAAATACCTCGGCAAGTCAAGACAGAGATGAATATACTGACATAAACATTAAACCACACATTAATGATTCGATCAAGTGCCCATCCCAATCCTTAGAGTCCTAAGTAAACATTACTACACCCTAAGTCATTTTACGATGTTAGTTAATGACTTTGATAGGGGTATGTCTACAAATCATGGCCTCTCTCTCTCACTCACCCCCCCCCCACCTCATAACGATTATAAGCATTACTTTAAAATAGGACTGGTGTACATCGCCTTAGGGGTAGCAGCTATCATTTCAAAGAACAAGGGGATGAATTCAGGTTACACTAGAACAATGGTATACCGATTTTCAATTGTTATTGAATTTTTTTAATCCTTTATTCTCCTTTTCTACATCATTTCCTTTCTCAGCCTCTGCAAAGAAAGAGTGATTGTTCGTAAAACAGACTTTGTAGCTCTTTCGCTCTTACCCTTTTTGCCCAATTGTTAACCTTGCAGGCTCAGAGTTTGGATAAGATTTCATCCCCATGCTGCAGAATGGGACTGCTAGAATCACTACCTTTTGTCCGCGACTTTTACTCTGTGAAAGGCACCTAATTATGACTTAGCTCTTCAGACTAATGAAATTATCGTCTTGTTCTCTTGCTTCTGTACTGTTGTCAAGACTTTGAAACATGATAGTTTAATTACTGACACCTACTGTAGCTCATTTTATGCATGCAGAGCTAGAAAATGCTTGTCTCTGAGAACCCAACAGGAGCTCAGAGATTTGCCCTTTTGGCTAGATATGTAAAGTCCTCTTTTCATATGAAAATTTAATACAGCATCAGGTCAGTCGGGCATTCCTTTCTGCTCAGCATCCGCAGTTTTAGTCATTTATAACAGAATTCTATGAAATCGCTTCCTAATAAAAAGGCCAGGAAATACAAGATTTTTTTTATTTTTTTTAAAAGCGGGATTGGTTGGGGAAAAAAAGAAAGAAAGAAAAAAAAATGTGATATGATATCAGTTAAAATACCTGTGTAACCTGTAAAGGCTGCTTTTGGACAAGTAAGATGTCGTTTACAAAAGGGGGCAGAAAATATTCATACTTTGACATTTGGGCTGTTTTTCTACTACGATAACATCAAAACTTGTAGTTCTTGATAATAAATAGGAGAATGTCACCTGTCAGTCAGGACTTTAAAGGAGGCACAGCGGGGGCAGGAGCTGGAGACAAGCCGTGATGTGCTCAACATTTTTCAAGCTTTATCGCACAAATATGTCTTTGCCCCCTTACTAATTTTAGCATGTTTTTTTTATTTTACTATTCCATACATAATTAAGTCTGTTTCATAGCCAGATGTTTGAAGTCGATTCTAGGAGCAGTGATCGGGCAGCATTTATAGGCCAGCTTACAAAACACAATAAGCGCAAATATCAGAAGTTTGTTATGGGTATGTTTGTCAACCTTTTTGGCAAATATCTGCTTTACCCTATAAAAAGTGATTCATTCGCTTCGTGTGCTTTAGGATATCAGAGTTTCTAAAATTGGGATACATTTTAATGAGGTGTCTATGGCCAACTGTACTCCAAACTGGTGCAAACAATCTTTTTATCAGGTCAATTGCTTATGATGATCGAGTAGTATACTGGCAAAACACATGTGGTAACATAATGATAAGAAAAAATTGAAATCGTTAAATTGCCATTGGAGTGTAACATTGTTTAGCAAAAACTGTGCATGCCAAAAAAGAGAGAAGAACCCTTTCCCAGCCCACCGTACAAATAAAAAAAGGTCTTGTGTATGGTCCAAGTTACACCATTCACCAGCAGTTTAAATTAAATATGAACACCAACAGGCAACAGCAATACAAAAGTATATCTGTTTTGTAACATTTTTTTTTTTTTTTAGGAAACGGTTGACTGAAGTAAAATGTGTTGTAGCTTATCAATTCATCAAACTAGTGATCAGTGTTATATTTCTATCTCCATTCAGCATCAGCTAAGGCTCCTTTCCCAGAGTTATATCAATTTCAAGTTGTATCAAGTGAGACCAGTGATATCTCGCTGGCAATTAAGTTGGCTTTGCTTCTCTTTTGATGGTTGATTAGTCAGATTGATGGAGAAGGCCCATATGTGGCTTTGTGAAAACTTGGCTACAAGGCTCTCTTCCTCAGTATGAAGGACAGGCAATAATAAAAGGCAGCCTAGGGTAGAAGCAGGGGCGAGCATTTCTGTCGGCTTGAGACCATGCTCTGTATTTAATGGCTGGCTCTCCTCCTGCCAAGTTCACGCAGGGCTAAAGGTGGCTACAGGCTGGGTGTGCCGCTAGATCTCGGGAGTTCAAACTACGGGGGGCTGGAGCGAGAGATGGCATTTTTCTCATTCTCTAAGACAACAAAAGAGAATGCTTAAGAAGGAAACCAGCAGGAGGAAAATACAAAGACAAAGGGATAGGCAAGGTCACCATAGCTAATAGGCTGAGCAGTGAAGCGCCCGAGGCTAGGCACACTTCTGTTCTTCTTTTACAACTTCTTAAAAACTACACACTCTGTTCTGTCAACTACGCATGCTTAAAAATTAATTTAAAAACCTGTGTGTCTTTTAATTCCATCTACTGCTCTGCATGTAAAAAAAAAAAGAAAAAGTCTCCTAGCATAATCCTGCTTATTTTCCTGCCCACATCCCTGCATTGATTACAGTAAGACCCAACCATAATCATATGATGGGCAATGTGCGGACCATAGCTTAGCTGTCAGGTTACGTATTGTTGCTTGGCTTCATTCAGACGCTCTTTTAATGTGCATTCAAGTAGAATAAGTGAATCTTCCTAGCACCAGCTGAGCTCTGGCTTGTTTTTGCATGGTGGTTGTTACGAGCACCAGGTCCACCTGACATCAGGCAGCCAGCTCTGATTTTTTTGGCAGAGTTCAGGCCGTACACATGCTCTTCCATTTAAATGGAAACTCAGGCGGCCATAATGGCTATTCTTTCCTTCTTATTTTTGTTTAAAATTTTTTTGTTTGTGGCTCCATCATAATAATCTTTGTATCTTCTTGATCATGTCCTGTGTTTTTCTGGACAAGTTTGAAATTGCCTGCGTCAGGACTTTGCTAATTAAAGTCATACTTTCAAAAATGCCATAATAACTGTTAATTAGCTTGATGCTATTTTCAGCATAATTTGCTAATTAGTAGAAAACCTGTACAGCATTTCTTCCTAATTACAGTATGGCTCCACAAGCCGCATCTGTGACTTGACTCCAAATGATGCCATTACAAAGTCCCACATTACGGATTCTTTCAAAACAGTTAATTACCTCTCCTGATATTGACAAACTCTAAAGTCAGCTGGATTTTTAACCAATATGTGCAGAGAAATAATCTGTGTCATGTCCTTGTCTCTGTCAGTTAGAAAAGCAATCAAAAGTATCTTCTTAATTTGTAAAACAGTTGATTGAATTTTGATTCTGATTGGATTTTCTTCACAAACATTTTTACCCCCCCACCCACTCCCCTAGAACAAAATATTGTTTTATTTATTTTCTCTAATCCTTTAATTATTTATTGGTTGAACGTGTAGCCTAATTTAATAACAGCTTCAATATTAAAAGAACCTCTTTAAGGTGTGAAGAAAAAAAAGTATTGGTGTAAGCTGTATTTTGTAAAGATTTATTAAGTATTACTTTTGTAATATTGCTCTATTGCATGTTCCTGTACTCAACAAATCTCATGCATATTACATAAAAAATATATTTAAGAAGGGTAAAATGTAGAGATTGTTAAAACATAAAAGTCAGTGCAATTGCTGATGTTATTTGTATAATCATTACTGCTACAACTTAAGAAGAGATCACTTGCCTGTAAGTGATAAGGCCAATTTAGTGCCTAGCTAGTGGAGCTACTTAGCAAGAATAAATCTTATTATCAACTTAGCATAAGAAAGAGCTTTGGGCGCCTGCCCAGACTGATGTGTGCAAGAAGACCAGATGGGAAGCAAACCAATCAATAGGTAGCTGATCTCCCCCCACAGGTGGACCTGTAACCGTTGACCCTTTGTGAACTGACCATTCATCAGTAAATCTGCTGTTTGATTGGCATACACCTTAATAGTAAGCAATCCCTCAGCCTTTTCTTTTCTCCTCTGTGCCCTGAAAGTGACTAGAGCACGTCTGACAACGATGTCCTTACTGCTCCATTGTGACTAATTAATGCAGCCATTTAAAAAAAAAAAAGAAACCCTTCATTTATTTTTTCAATTTTGAAAGGCATTATTAAATTAATTAAATGATGAAGAGTTATTCATTACCAAATCAGGAGGTTTACATGGATGGCAGTGGTTATGAATTAAACATCTAAAGTTTCCTTCAAGGAAATGTTCAGCTCGTTCCGGTTTGAAACTCTTTTTATTCGCTTGCGCCACATCTTTGCAGATAGGTTTAGACATACCTTTCTGTGGGTGAATGGAACATCTTTGTATGTAGGTCGCTTACTGTGTATTACCAATCGAAAGTAAAAAATGATGATAGGCTAGATTTTATCTTCTTTATTTTTGTGTCTTGTTTCTTTTGCATTAGCTTTTTTTTTTTTGCCTTGGTTGATGTACATCGTTGTTGATGCATAGATGAGCTTTCATAATTGTAATAAATTAATTTGGTCTGAGAGTTCCATCGGCAGACATGTAGACATGTAGATAAAGGATGGTTATGATAAGCATTTGTGGTGTTCACATTAAATATTCATTTAAGTGTGAAGTTGGGGTATGTTGGTGTTATTTGCTTAAGAGCACAGTACAGTATTTTTTTTTCTCAAAGGAACTGATTCACCTTGCTGTTGACCTCGACAGGCGCTTGCAGCCTGCCTGATCAATGAAATTAACTGTACCTTTAAACTCCATGGTCTAGCGGCAGAGGAGGAAGCTGGGAAGAAATAGAGAACACGCTCTCGGTTTCATCTCTAGGCTGTGATATACAGATTATCTTGAGAGGCTTTCTCTCGGCACGTCAGGAAGTTTGCCAACGAGGATCTTTGTTTACCATGCCAGGGGAAATTGTCAGAGCTGGTAAAAAAAAAATCTTCAAATTTTTTTTCATCTTCCTAATCTAACAGTTTACTGAACTTGATAAGTGTCCTATCAACGTGTTAATCAAATTACTTATGAACAAAAATTGACAGTTTTCATTAATTATACAAGATTATTCTAATTGCAATTCAAATTTATTCATTTAGAACAGAAGGTATTCAGTAATATTTTACAGAATTTGCATATTAAATGGAGGGAGATGTACATTATGTATGATAATCTATGCATATTTTCTTATTTTTAACTTCAGAGCCATATGTGGTGCCGTTGTAGAAGCAGGTGAAAAGTCGAAGTGTGTTTAATTTGCTTGACAAACATTAGGCTGGAGCTTGTCAAGTGGAGTATAGTGTATGCCAATCTTTATTTATTTCTTATTGATTACCCCAAACTCTAAACATCTGCATACCTTGTATACATTTTCACTTATGAAGCTGAAATTGATGAATGGAAGCCTGTGCCGTTTCCTAGGGACTGGTACCTTTCAGGAGTGGATCACAATCAATTATTGTCAGGGAGCGATTGAGATTTAAAGGGAGAGCCGATCGCAGAGAGTCGTCGGTGAAATTTCGTGCCAAATTGGTTCAGTCAGTTAGGTTTTAATATTATTCCATAACTGTCAGATTATCCAATGAAGGTATAACAAGAATGGCAGATATCAAGTTGTAGGCTACAACTGCCCTAGCACATGGCATATGCTCCCTGAAATACTGGGATATAAATTTTTAGCTCTCAGATGCATATTTCCAAGATAAAATATTGGACACCGCCATCACTCTTTAACCCACACATAAACACACACATACACTACTGCTCTTCTCTTTTGCCAGGCTAAGATGAGCATTACAGTCTGAGATTTTACCTCCATTTTCAGCTGAAGCCAGGATAGCTGTACAATTTTTCATATATTCTGACAGTCTAAACACCATTGGAGTAAGAAAAAGCTTCCACTGGACTTTAATCTGATTGGAGGCTCCCAATGGATAGAAATGGAATGTTGTAGCTGAATTATAATATGTCATCAAGTCTGGCCTAAAGTTCTTGTATGTTTATGGCAAGCTGTATTCCTTTGGTGCAAAATATTGGCAAGAGGACTGTTTGGAGTCCTGGAAAATAGTTTACTGCTACTCGGGACCATAACCTAATACGGTTTGTAACCTCTGCTGCAGTTTATCAAACACCATCAAAAACCAATGGGATAAAAGGGATATACAATTATAAAGCTCATGAACTTTGCTAACCTGGTAAACAAGCCTGGTTTTCCATCAAATTTTAAACAGTCCGGTAAAAAAAAATATTAATAAAGGAGCTATAGCAAAGCTGTATTTTGTTTTCCAAATGTAGTGAAATTATTAGCATCCAAACCAAATTTTGTATTACAGGGAAAATCTTTGTATGTTTAGCTATAGTTGAGCAGCACAGTGGTGTAGTGGTTAGTGCTTCTGACTTGCAGCACTGGGTTCGAATCCCGCCAGGAGTTTGCATATTCTCCCTGTGCTTGCGTGGGTTACTTCCGGGTACTCCGGTTTCCTCCCACACTCCAAAGACATGCTGGAAGGCTAATTGGCTCCGGTCTAAATTGGCCCTCAAATGTATGCATGTGAGACAGGGACCTTAGATTGTAAGCTCCTTGAGGGCAGGCACTGATGTGAATGTGCAACTATGTAAAAGCGCTGCATAAATTGTGAGCGCTATATAAATACCTGTAATAATAGTAATACAGTTACATTGGTTTAACCCAGGAAGGTGAACACAAGGCAGCTTGCTTTGTGATGAGATAAAATGATCAGACATAATGAAATAAGTCATTAAGTGATGAATGCACTCACGGACGTTACTAATCACGCTGTATTTATATAGCTAATTCATAGTGGTGACCTCGATGCAATCTCCCTGATGGTGTATTTATGGTGTGCAGTGATTATCATTAATTTGTGACATATATAAACATTAGGACAGCGTTGCTTTCTACTACAGCCTGTAAGTAATATACGCTTGTTCAGGCTGCTATCAGCCAAGAGATGTTATCTTTAGAGACATTTTAATGTACGAAACGTTTATCACATCTATTCTCAACAAGGAGTCCTGTTAATAGAGAATGAATGACAGAAAAATACAGTGTGTAAAAAAAACCCCAACAACTCTGATATGTAAGAACACAGTGGAGAATAAAAGTCTTGTCACTGGCAACCAGTTGAACATGCAAAAAACCCCCCAAATGTTGGCTAAAATCATGACGATTCATATGTGCAATACCACTGCTTGCTTTGTTTTCCAATTTGAAATGAATTGGAACACCGATTGCAAGCCAGGTCTTCTCAAACAACATCAGTACCCGGACTCACAAATGTTCTTCAGGTTGAATGGATACAGATTTAAAATGTCATGAAGGTCTTCCCAAAGGTGGCAATTTCATTTTAATGCCTATTGTTTTGAAATGGGATTTTCAAAAAACTCACAGAAGTGTGATGGTCAGGTGTCCACAAACCTTTTGCCCTATAGTGTATAAAAAGTTATGATTGTGGAGAAACGGATTATACTTTATACTTTTATAAAGTGTTCTGAAATTCATATGTACAGTTTATCCAGATGCTTGATGTCAGATTTTGACATTGGCAATGTCTGTGTGTGTTTAGTTGGTTTAAACCAAATAAGCAGAGTATTGTATGAATAAACTACTTTCAGACTTAAAGGGTACTATGCTGTCCAATCATAATATGCTTTACACTGGTCTGGATGTGTGTTTCTATTATTAATATTTTTGCTTTCTATGACTCAATTCACTTAACCTTTAAATATTCAGTTGTTTGGCCTGAGGTATAATGGTGGAGGATCTCTAAATGTGTTCGCTTACTTGTCCAACCATATATCCTGAGTTTGTAACTCCTTCAGGGCTTGTTCACACCATGATCATTGACCCGCACACCTTCACATGTGTATGGTGTAATTGAAGGCACCTAGAAAACAATTGTTTTCTAGGTGCCTTGTTCACACCATACATTTGCTGTGGTATGTAGAAAAACACAGCTCAGTAGACATGGTGTGAACAAGCCCTTAAAGAGTTGACATGTTAAACTAACTTGGCTTGGCTACAACATTCCTTGTCCACTTACAGTAAAAGTTTGACATTGGGCATTTAACTCTGTGTTTTAACAACCTATCTGTATTCTTGGTTCTTTCAATTCCTTGTAAGTTCTATAAGTTAAAGTGATCATCATCATATGATTAACTAACAATATTATCTTTTTTTTAATAAACCATTTAGTATTTTGGAATATAGATTACACTACAGTTTTAGTGACCTAAGATTTGAAGTTGGGACTTAAAGTGTATTTCCATATTTGCAGCCAAATGTTATATTTGTTTCATATTCCCATTCACATCACATAACTAAAAAATCTCCTACCTAGCTTTCTCCTATGTAGTGTTAAGGAGGGGGCTGTGTGAAGTTATATTTATTATTATTAACCCAGCCTGCACTGTGCTGGCAGATTTCATTCATTTTT
This sequence comes from Nanorana parkeri, assembly GCF_000935625.1. Classification (NCBI taxonomy): domain Eukaryota; kingdom Metazoa; phylum Chordata; class Amphibia; order Anura; family Dicroglossidae; genus Nanorana; species Nanorana parkeri. The sequence continues at coordinate 1,046,076 of NW_017306661.1, forward strand.
ATACACTAAATTCTAACACTATCCTAACAAAGGGTTACAAAACAGAATTAGAAACATGATTTCCACATTGTAAGTTAATGAGAGGAAACTCTGTCCCCGCTCTTTCTTGGGAGTAGACCTACTTTGAAATTGTTCAGAGTAGCTTGCAACTGCCCAAAGGCCACTCCAAAGAAACTTCTTAAAGGTACTTAAAGGTATTCTATGCGAATGGGAGCACATTATTGTTATTTTTATACACATACAGATAATTGTTCTCAAATTTGACTGCAAAAATGAAAATACACTTTAAAGTATACAACTAATTTCACTAAATACATTGTCCTGGCATGGAACACACCGCTAAGTTCTGAAACCATGTAGGCCTTGCCATCTTAAAGAACACAGGGCAAACTTCAGACGTAATCTGATCATATTCCTTTATAGTTTCACTATTTGCATTTATTCCGCGTCTTGGGGATTTCATTTAAAAAACGATATGCCATGTTTAAATAAAAAGAGAACAGCTGGAATGCTTCTGTATTGTGGAGTGCTTTTATTTGCTGGCACCGTGGAACACACTGTGAAATGTGCACATGCCAGAGTAGAATAAGGCAAAATCTAGCCGGTTAACATATTTATAGAGTTGATCTTTTGGTTTGGAGCTATGTTACCACAGAGTGACCTAAATACATTATATAACCATAATTCAAGAGTTTTCTGAAGTTAAATTATTTAGAGTGCTTAGCTTGAGAAATCATTAATTTGTATAAATTATTTTTAGTTAAAAAAATCATCAGTGGACGTGCAGCATTGAAATGTTTAATTTATTTAAAAAAAAAAATAGGCACAGCAAAGATGGCCGTGAAGTTCTTTATTAAACAAGACAGGCCTCACTGATTGAGGACCAAGTGCGGCCACATCTGGAATTGCAGCATTGGCAGAGCACAGTTTGGTGGAATCACCTACTCTCATCACTCTTGGTTTATCTATACACACAGTTTTGCATCTCTGAATTATCTACCGAAGTTGCCACAAAGATGTCACACTATTGCAGCTGGATTCCCTTCATCGATCATTCTACATTAAAGGTTACGAGTGAAACAGAATGTGAATGTAGCTAACTGTCCGTTTTGGGGGTACTGGCAATTGAAAGGATTAGATTACAGCAATCAGCCATATTTCTTGGTGGTGCTTTCCAAGTTCAGTTTAGGAAAGGAAGAACATAACTGGACCAACTGTTAACTGGGATATTTGTATGGTTTTAGGTTTGCAGAGCTGTTGCAACTGTGCTTACATGGAGAACATAGGATGGACTCTTAGGCCAAATGAGGCTGCATCTGGTCATGGGCTAGTCTAAATGATTCCTTTTTTAATGATAAATTAGGCTATTGCTCTCTGATAATTGTATAAAAAGGGAAAATAAATTTGAATCATGTATGGAAAACATGTATGCAGAAAAATGCCTAAAATGTCTTCCTTCAACAGAAAGAGATGTAATTCAAGAGTTCCTTGTGTGCAGATTCTCACTGTATTTTGGCACAGGAGGTTGCGCCCATTAAACATGACGTCCATAATTCACTAACCAGGAACTGTACCTCACATATCACAGTGGAATTAGTTCTTTCAGGGACAGCTATATCTAAAACTGGATCATTTATCTTCCTTAACACTTTCTTGTACAATAGAGCTAGAAATTGATGGTCTCTAAATTCTGTTTCAGATGATGTTATTACCTAGTCCACCACTACTCCAGACAAGCAGGTCATCTGTATGTGGTCTTGTTTTTCATCTTTGTTTTTCTAAAAGCAGAATATTACGAGACGTTAAATACTCTGCATCCTAGATTTCGGGACATGTTATTCTTGCACAAAAAAATAGATGTTATTTTTTTAAAGAGGTACTGAGATTTTGTAGATGAGAAGACACTTACCCAAGTAGCATTGCTTATAAGACCACTACATATAAGCAGCAAATCCTTGCGATCAAACTCTTACTCCGATCTCTTTGATCACTTTGACAGGAGGCCTATACTGTTGTCAAAGTCCCTTTGGATCATCATTTTTGCCCGTAGAAGTTACATTTAGAGACTGTGTAATGAATTGCACCTATTAACTGCCTCTGAGCATTTGGTTTGGCAATACCCTGAATCTTTGAAAATATGGACCAGTGCATTTCATTATTCACTGGAGCTGAAATGTTTTACAGCACTGAATGTGAAAAGAGGTTGCAGTCCAACCCAGAGGTACAATGAAAATCCTGTTGAATATAGCTATAAGGGATTATACAATCTTAGAATAAAGTAAGATTCTCTAACATTAACAATGTTCCCTAATATCATTACTTGTTCTTTAACAAGTGTGCATCATGTACATGGACTAGCAGAAGTGCTCAACTTGTGCCCTATAATATAAACTCTACAGATTCTAAGATGGGCCCTAAAGAGGAAGTTTTCAAAACCAACACTTGCATCCTGTTATAAGACGATGAAGAGCAATTAGTTTCTTCTATCAGTCAGTAACCACCAGTTACCAATCAGTAACAACGTTCACGTCTCTAAACTGATGGTAGCTATCTGGCTGCAATGGATTAAGGTACACCATTGGGTTTACACTTTTCTTCAATAAATTAACATGTTCAGATGCCACAATAATGGCACACCAGTTTGGGCTCCAGCTTAGAAATATGGTCAATATGCAGGACTTAGGTAAAAAAGCTATATTAGAGCTTTTACTTCAACTTTTTAAATGTCGGTTTACTGGAGGCTCAAAGAGCAGATTAATAGAATGGCAAAGGAATATGAACCCTTAAGTGAGAAATAAGGAATCGGGGGGAAAAGAGCAGAAATGTATAGGCCCAAGAACAAGGGGCTCCGCTCTTCATTGTTAGGCCCTAGCTGTTCTTATAGAACAGCAGTATTGTTCTTTTTCTTTAAAGAGATCATCCTTTTAAAAGTGAAACCTTAAAAAAAATCTTCTAATGAAAGACAGAAAAGACAAGACAGATAAAAAATGTCCTTTATATTTACTGGAAACAAATGACTGGTACCAGGTGGAAATATATGTCTGTACTTGTTCAGATTTAAGACCTACAAATTTGCACCTTATTTCAATTTCCTGCGTGCACTGAGGAAGTGCAAATAGCTTATTCAGAGGCAGATTAATGCAAAAGAGCTGAGGGGGGACATAAATCTACAAGCCGCGACTTGTACCGTCGTGGAAGTGTAATGATGATCAAACTGAAAATCAGGTCTCGGAGTCTTCGCTTAACACAGGGAAAATTTGCTTGATGTGAGAGTATTAAAGGCACGCTATAATCTTTCCATACACTGTGACTAAATTTTATAGTTCATGAAGCATATTAGTATTGCGCTCGACGACGGTACATTCAAAAGGTGATTTCCATTTAGACGCTCATTTTTCATGAAGATAAATATGACATGCATCATCATTTTCTCTGAAGTAAATATCCCCAATAATAACAAAAAAAATGGCAGAGGAAGAGCCAGTCAAGGGATGACGGTAATGTTTTCCATTTGTATGGTAAGTGGTGAACCCTGTGGCTTATCAAGTAACAAATTGAATGTTTAATCTTCTTCCATGCAGATTGAGGATGGCAAAGGAGCAGGCCCGCTTACAACAAATTGAGAGATCTCTGGTGACTCGTGGAATACGTCAGCTAGGTTGTCTTTGGGGGACGAGAGAGAGCCTCAGCCGAGCTTAGCCAAAATAGATCACACAGGCGGGAAGTGGCAGAATGGCAATTTACTACGAAAGACTTTAGGGGGGTAACTGGTGCATCATAGGTATATTAAATATATTGCAGATATTTAGATGGGTTACTGAAGGCAAATTAGGTGTTCTTTAGGGGTGATCATTTGTATCCGTGGAGGGTCCCAGAGGTGAGGCTCTCCTTTGAGTGGATGGCTGTGTTCCCGTGGATAATGATAAATGTACAAAGACAGCTCTTCTGTATATTTATCTGGTGCTGAATCTACATTTGCTATGACACTAAGAGCAGCCTGTTCTATGTTGGTGGTTATTTTAGGCTTAAGAAACCAAAGTATCCATCAATGAAAGTACAAACAATATGCCCAGTATAAGGAAGTCATCTCTTCCCTCCTGTAATAACCTTATCTCTGTTATGTTCCATTCTGATGGGTCCTTGAAAATTGTATGAACGGAATGTAATTTATAGTGTGTGCCTGGGCAAAATTCTAAAAATCAGTCAACACAACCCACTGCTTCTTCTGCACTGAAATTCTAAGAAGTGTTGGAAGTCCTGCTCTATTCCCTCTTTGCAAAAGATCACACCTCCTCCTCTTGTCTTAGTAAGTGTGAGGTGTTCTGTAATCCAGCATGGAGGACTTGGGCAGGGCTGAAGCACCAGTAAACATGATGATAAATAAACCAGTAGTCAATATTTAGATGCAATGGGATATGTGCTCCCAATGTCAACAGAAGAGGACCAAGCATTAGTCATCAGCCATAATCCTTTTAGGAGATTTGCCTACCCCAGAAGTAATTATAGCTATACTCCAGTCAAAACGGAAAGTTAAACCATTAGATACATGCAGGGATTTTAGCCATTGCATTGCATTGCATTGCTGCAGTGCACAAGTCTACTCCAGTCCCTTTTGCTGCTAATGTGGTGAACTGAGATCCTTTGCTTGTCATGCAGGAAAATAATTTCCAAGTACACCAATTGTAAGTAATTGCAGTCTCTCCGGATGTGAAAACATTTCATTACTAACAAGAAAAATTGAATGTTCTAGATAATAAAGGAAGAAGGAAAGAAAGTCATGATGCACAAGCTTTAGGATGTATGCTCCCAGTGACTGAGTGAGGAGTTTTCTACATTGAGGCAGCAGGGGATTGCAGAAAACTCATCAATAGTTGCCTGGATTTGCTTTTTTTTATATTGTCTTAGGTTAGAAGGAATAGCCAGTATATATTTGGACAATGCAGGAAAAATGACTATAAATGTACTTCTCACATTGATTGCCGAACTTTCAGGAGGAATTTTTAGCACTCTCTGGTATCAGAAGAATGTCCTGCATCTTCGATAATGACATAAGGTGGAATATCTTGTAATGTGAGATGAAATGGATAAAGAAGAGCCAAATCTGCTCTCATCCTCAAACTTAGCGGGCATACAGGTTGCCAGGCAACAGCAGAGTAACCAGTGTACACATGTACACATAGAATGCAAAGAATAGCTTTTTTTTTTTTTTTGTGGCAGATACATCTCTGCACTGGAATATGTACGTGCTATGCACTGGAAGTGTGTAAGAACCATGCCGCCCCCAATTGTAGTCTGTATTTGACATAGATTTTATGTCTACATGTCTGTCAGATATGACTGTAGAATGCTCACCACTATCTTTAGGCTTCTGGTGTATATTAATGTTAGGCCTCACAATCTCCCTTATTGGATGACACTGTTAGCATTCCGATGAGGGTCTTATACATGAGATGATTTTCATTATGCTGCTTTGCAGTGATTGCTTGGGGTTGGTTTGAATCTGACCTGCAGCAGTGCCTCTTGGAGTCAGGATAAATGTTCTTGTATTGAAGTGTGACCTATACCATTCCCTCTGTTATATTAGCAGTTAACGTGTCTTTCACTCTTGGGAAAATAAAGGCTATACAACCATATTTAAAAAAAAAGGCAGAACAGGTAAATTGTGCCCCATTTAAACCCAGTCTAAGTTGGCAGGTTTAATAAAGTGATAACAAATGTATAACCCTGAATATATTTCTAGACTAAGTTCATAGTTTTACACTGGCCATAGATATTAGAAGGCAGTCAGATGTAGGGACCGCAGTCCACATGATCTGTCAAACAGTTTTTCCATACAGATGAAAGACATCCATACAATGGATGAGAACTTGTAGACCCTCTCAACAACTGGCTGGAAAAGTACAATCTACTCTGTTGACTGTTCTCCCCAAGAATGGTTCAATAATGTGGGTCTTTAATTTCATGTCTGTGTGTATCTTTTTTCTTCAGCCAGTACTGTGCTGCTCTTGTATTGCTTTTAATTAGGTCTAGTTGCATAGCAAACCTGTTTAAGCAAGAACTTAATGGCCTAGAATGTTCTAGTAGTGAATAGTGCATTGATTGATGCAAACAAAGCAAACCAGATAACCTAACTAGCTTCAGAATATATTTGTTTTATCTAATTATTACAGGTATTTACATAGTGCTGACAATTTACGAAGCGCTTTTACATACCGCACACATCAGTCCCTGCCCTTGAGGACCTTACATTCTAAGGTCCCTATCTCACATGCACTCAGGGCCAATTTAAAAAGGAGCCAATTAACCTTCCAGCATATCTTTGACGTATAAGGACATACAGCATGTGAATGTGGTAACTGAACATTCAGTCCAAAGGCTTTACGACAGCTTAGTACTTGGCAGTTAGCAATGTACTTTCGTAATTCTATATCGATCAGGTATGACGGTGGGTCTCGGGTACGGTCTATAATACTTAAATGACCCTAGATGATATCTTTATTGGGAACTATTACAAATCTACTTGTACACAGGCCAACATGTATATTTAAACCAACACGGCATGCTTAGTTAATGTATATTCTATTTTTAAACTTCAAAAGGCAAGTACATGGAGTAAGGATCTATGGTTCCTACTCATATATAATGTTTCTAGCACTATGGGGGAGTAGGGGATGTGAATGAAAAGGGACAGTGTTCCAACCATACTTTGCTTCAGTGAGGGATCTTAACATAATTTTTGGTTCCTACTCATATATATAGTTTCCAGCACTATAGAGGAAGGAGGGGATGTGACTGAAAGGGGACAGTGTTCCAACCATACTTGGCTTCAGTGAGGGATCTTGCCATATACAGTAATTTATGCGCCTGCTGAGGCTCTGGTGACCCTTTGAGGTATGCAGGAAGCCCTGATCCACCAAAATGGTACCAGTACAGTGGTATAAGGACTTTATTCTCAATTTGTTTTCTTTGATTCAGTTTCGTTTAAAAAATGTGCAAGTGTGAATGGGTTGTAACTTTTGACCTTAAGGGTTTCACTTTACCCTCTTCCTTTTGAAAAGACAATTGCATATACTGTAAAGTATTTGCATTGCTAATTTTGGAACTCTTAAAAGAGGTTTGGTTATGTTTAGAATTGTAGTTCTAACTCTGCTTCTGGGCAGCTAGAGTGTACACCTTGGTAATAAGTGTTGTTATCAGAGTCTTTGGCTTTGCTGCTTGTCAGCCATCTTGTTGTGTGTTTCCAGGTGGCATTTCTGTGTGTTTAGGATTATCAGCCTGCCTGTTATACAGGATTACATGATTAGTTTTTCTGCGTCCATGTTCAGGAACTGACATGTAGCACATTCTGTAATGATATATTTTGTAATTGAATCTCCTATCAGCCACCATTCATGAGTCAGTGATTTCTGGAGCAGGAACAAGTAACTGTGTTTCTGATACACACATTTCACATTCCGCTCTGAGTTCTTTGGAAAAAGCAGCCCTCTTGTGGAAGGAAATTGAATTACCTAATTGTCTTCATTTCTCACTAATCAAACAGCTATAATTCCCAGTTCTAGTAGAGAAAAAAAAATATTCCCATGAATGAGTTGTTGACAGTCGTTTCACAAATGCGAATATTAAACATTTTGCTGCTTCTAGGCAGGGGATTTTGGCAGCAAAACAGGGTAACGCGAGGCTACAGAAATCTGGTTTTGAGTGTGTCAGTGTTCTGACACCAGTGCAGTTGACATGTCTGTGTTCTCCCCATGCAGCAGGACTATTCTGTTTGAGGATGATGACACTACTTGTATGTACACTTTCTGCTTATTTGTAGATCAAACTCTTTGAAAGTTGTGTATAAGCAAAACCTGCCAAACGCAATGTCATTTTGCTTTGCAATCTCTATTCTGCTTTGTGGAAACACTTCCTTCTATGAATGTACTGCCGTCACTAGACTAGTAAGTCATCAATTAAAGGGCAACCCACAGACTACACAGTATAGAATAATAACACAGACACCATATTTTAGATAAAAAAAGGCTGCAGCTTGTTGTTGAACAAATGAAACAAATAAGATAAATTGCAAAACCAAACCGCCGCTTAGCACCTGTGTACCTAGGCTGCAACGCAAATAGAAAAACAAAGCATTTATCTGTTACTGCTGTAAGCCGATATTTGGGATAACAATAACAGATTTTACTACTCCATTTTAATACTGCTGCAACAAATATATGTTGCCTTGAAAATAAAGTCCAAGCTGAGTAGGAAAGGTAATCTATGGTGGTTTGGCCTAATCCATATACATGAAAATGGACGCTCTACAATCGGTGAAGTAAACCTGGCACAAAACCCAGCAATTCACACTGAGAATATAGCCAAAAAAGACATGACTAGGGGCTACAATGGATATGGAGAGCAAAGGATATAAGCAACAGGAGTGACTTTCTCTGCAAAAGTGAACTTTGGCTCCACCCCTTAAATCAAAGTTTGTCAATGAGGCTATGCATCACATTATATGTCCAACAGAGTGAGGCTCAGGAGGCCAGATAGGGCATATCTGACTAAACCTTTACAGGAAAGGTCAAGATGGGTACATAACTTTAGGTCCCATGTATGCATTTTTAGTAAGTAAGTATTTTTTTAATAATATGGTTGGTTAGGTTTGCGATATGTTTACTTTAGGTCTGCTCTCACCAAGACATCAAAGGGAAAATAAGCCAAGTACACAGATGAAAGGCAGATATTGGAGCTTTCACTTGCCAAGTTGTAAAAGAGTGTGGGTCAACCCATCAAAAAGACAGATTACACTCTCTGAGATTTAAAACTATTTCATTATTTTGGAAAGTTATCTACAAAAAAGGGTATATTTGTATATTTGCTTTAACCCGTTCACATTCCTTCTTCAGCAATACTACTTTTCCATCTATGCTGGGCTGCACAGTTTCTATTCCAAATATATAATCTGCCATCTGTGAATGTACAAAGCCTCTTTCCCTTTTACACTGGGGTGTCTGTTTAACAAAAAAAACCCCTCTATTTATTTGTAATTGCAGAATCATAAAATATTTTAATTTCAGGGTTAGCAGTTCCTCTTGCATACTTAATTCATAATTAGCAGGTTTATAAACCTTCTCCATGCATGTAATTTTACTCTTGCCAAATGTTGCTCATGAATAATTGAAGGCATATCTCTATTTATCAAATTATTAATATACCTAATAGCCATGTTTTCGTAAACAATGGTTGCCAGTTGGAATTAGCTAAAAAACTAGTTTGAGGTACGCCGTGCATTTTTTCTTTCTTTTTTTCTTTTCTGGTCGATGGGAAAATGTGCTTTGGAGCCGGGCACAGAGAGTGTCTTGTGCTCTTGTGATGTCACAGAGCTGACCTCCTTCTGTCTCACAATAGCCCAGGTATCATTAACTGCGCAAACACAATACCCATTCAGCAAGGTTATTTTACATCTGCAGGTTTACGGAACAATGATATTATTTGTGTCTGCAGCCTACAGAAGGCATTTTTGCCGGGGATGTAGGACAGAAAACCCTTCTTGTTGGAGGCTGTAGTACTCCGCCGTCGAATTGCTGGACCTAGCTTGCTTCTATCATGGAAAGGTTCCCGTCACAACACGGCATGCCTGTGTGACTTACAAATAATCAACCGCATGGTTTTAGGCTTGTTTACCATGCTGCAACCAGAACAATTTATAATTGAAAGGGCTTTTGTGGGACAACGTACACAGATGTTGCTTAGATTCTACCATAGGCTTGTTAGTTGAAGAGAAAATAAATACCATAGTTTGTAGTCCGTATTAAAGAGTACCTGTTAGTGGAGACAAAAAAATCCCTCGATGATGATTTTAGCAGAGTTGGAATATTATTTAATAGAATGTAAGCAGTAAAATCTCCACTCCAACATTGCTAACGATGCAAATGCTTGCTCATGCACTCTATACATGAGGCTATTGTACATATGCAGACAAAATGTTCATATTGCACAATGATCTCAAACAGTATTGCCAGATAAATATTGCAAGTGAGAAAACCACCACTGGTACCACATAGCAGGAACCTCCAAGTGCAGCACCCTGGGTGTCTCTAATCCTGTGGTACACTGCCCTACATAAAGTTGGCTGTGCCCCCTCCTACCTCTTAATGCTCTCTGTTGGTCTGTAAAGCTGCCCATCATAGTTATGGCCCTATAAGAAGGCTTGGGGAGATGGAGGTCCACCGATTTGAGCTGAGCCCCGATACATGGCTCCTTGTGACCAGTCATGTCCTTTTGTCGAGGTAAAATCTGATGCTGACTAGCTTGCGGATTCAGCAGTGATGTCAGCTGACTCTTTGTTAGAGTCAGCAGCTCTGCCTAGAAGACAGGGAAGTTGTACTTTTGCATTGACAGTGACGCGGAAAGTGTTTTATTGTTATTTCAATCTGATGGCATTAAAAAAAAAAAACAAGGCTAAAAGCTTTTAACTTTTTATTTATTTATTTATTTTTCTGGCTCTGCATGTCCAAAATTGAACATCAGCGAAAAACAAATCTAATAATAGTAAATATGTCTTAAGGACAAAACATAAAATGTTGCGCTTTGTATTCTTTGTGTTGACATGTATGAGCACACAAGCTGCGTGTGTATATGTGTGTGAGTGTGTGTGTGTGTGACTGCATGTGTATGATTCATTCCAAAGCAGTTTTAGTCTTCATAAAATATTCATTTTGGTTGTGCAGCGCCCTGTAATTGCCATCTCTCACCCTGAATTATTTATACCTCGCACAGACTGACAAAGCTTTGCCATACGGCCTTAGATGAATCAGAGACAGGGATCTCTGCTGCCAATAGCCTTAGAGTTTCACAAAATATGGCACAGGCGTCATTCCAGGCTGCCTCATCTTTAAATCCACCGTTTCTTGATTTGACATTTTCTTTACTCTTCCATTGTCTTAGTGAGGCAGAAAGGTTATCTCTTAACTCCGACAAGCAACCTTCCCCGCTTGCATTACAGCCGTTGTGCTTGAGAGGACTAATGCGTCTTCATTGCCCTCACTTTTTCATGCTTGGTAACGAGACAGTAGTTGGGCTCACTTTAGTGCTATATATTATACATTAGGCCTAAAATGATGCAAATAGCGCTGAAATACTCTTCAAACGGATGGTATAGATCACTCTGGATCAAGATACTTGTCAGAAGGAGGAGAAGAGTGAGAGCATAGGGGCCATGTGCGAGTTGATTGTGGATGCGATTCCCTCTGCTTGGGAGCAACTGTGCTCACTGCAAATCAAACAAAGATTTTATAAAAGTCACTGGTGAGATCATTGAGCTCAATGGTGGGAGTATTTGTTAAGTGTTGCAAAGCTGAAGACACTGCCCGATGTATTTTAAAGCAGAACTATTAAATGCAAGCGGCTAAACACGCAGTTTAAATGTGTATATGTGTGCAAGTTTTAAGATTGACTTACCCTTGCCAGACTGCACAGCCAGGTCCCTGACCTCCATTTTCTCCTTGCAATTAAAGCAACACAGCTTGGTCATGGACCCCAGCTTGTGTTTGAAGGAGCAATGGCATATTATGAAGCCATACTTGTGCTCTAGTCACTTATCACTCTTGACTCCTTTTCAAAGATTTCTACATACATTGCTGTCTGTAAGAGAGGCAACTAAGAGGTGTTAGCACAATAACCATGGCGTGAAAGTTGAAATCTTTTAGCTTACTCTGGCCCATCATATGGAATGCTGTAAATGCATGCCCTTTTTTTTTAGGCTTTAGAAGCAAGGGTTCACATGGATCATGTGAACTTTTTCTGAAAAGAACTGGTCAGTCGCTGCTGGAGAGGTTACCAACCAATGCACATCTTAAAAGTGAACTCCCCAAAGTGTTAAACAGAAGCATCTGGGGAGACAAAGTATAAACTGTGCATTAGGATCATATCCTGCAAGAAGTAGCTGAACTGAGGGGTGAGGGGACATTTAACAGCAGCATTCTCAGCATAGGATGGCATGGAGGTAAGTGCATCTTACAGGTTACACTTACACATTATTTAACACTTCGCAGAGTTCTTTTTTTTGATTGAAAATAAATTAAGCCGAACCTAAAACCTTGCTAGCATGGAACACACTTTATGTTCCAGCCTCCAGCAAGAACACCTAAAGAGAGAATGCCAAGAGAAACAGTGATAACAAGTGAGCATTAGTTTATCACATCATTTAGGAGTCGCTGGTCCTCTTTGTGGGCCCTCATCGCTCTCCTGACTCCACATCTGCAATCTCCTAAATGCTTCTATTCACAGTTTGCTCCCATTCCAACATGTGCTTATCTTCCAGCACACCAATTTAGAGAGGCGCTGACTGGTATTTCCTTATTATGTTATTCAGATCCAAATGTTAGAGCTTCGTCCGTGTAAAAATATTCCAAGCCGCTCGGAGGTACAATGACGGTTTGTTTTCCACTTCTGAATAATGATTCAGCTATTTTGGAAAAAAAAGTCTTTCCCAAAAGTGTTAACAAACAGAAGATTTGGAACACTTTCGTTTGCAATGTGATGTTTTAGCAGAATTAACATATATTGCTTCTAAAATGTGCTTCTTTTATTGAATTATTTTGTTCTTTTCCGCATGTGGTTTAAAAAAAAAAAAAGAAAAGTTTATTGCAACTTTAACACCTCGGCCTGGTATGAGGCTGAAGAGAAAGGATTAATTTATGACTCTTGGCTCATCCGCCAGCAGGGGAGGTACAGAGGGGAGCTTAGTGCTGCTCCTAGTAATGGATGTGGGGCTGCACATTTTTCTTCTATTTGTTGACACGCAGGAGTAATGAAGTTAAAGCTTTGCACACATGTGCCCCCCTCATTAAGCTGCATTACCTGCATTAAAACTAATAATTGCCACTCAGAGCTGTGCTCACATTAATCATTTATAATGTTTTAATAAGTTTTTAATCAGGATCTAAAAGGACAGAGAGGCTGTCATAGGGAAAAATCCTACGCTTTCAAGTCTTGCTTGCGCATGCATGCATGTCTGCTGCAAACTGCAAGATCAGCAATCTTTTTTTTTTTTGTATACTGAGGTTTAAAATCAATTTTTTTTGTTTTTAGTATGAATGTAGGCTCGTAGTAAACGCTAAGGCTGTGTTGATACCTGAGTTTGGAATTCCTTTTGGTATAGAAGAACACGTTTTGGTGTGCTGCAAGAACATGAACCAATATAAAATATCTCACAACCTCCTACATGTGTCCCAATATAAATGTGCAGAAACCTTTAAGTTTTTTATAAAATGCATGCTTCTCTGGAATAGTTTTGTCTACTGGCTCCTCCTTCAGCGATGGGCTTCCTTGTTACTTTGGGGGTCCCTGGACTGCAGCCTCTCCTCTCAAAGTTGCAGGAGACAGCTGAAGAGGCAGTTAAGCTGGCCATACATGTGGAAATTTTCATTCAACCACTTCTGAGCCACCAGGAATCCCCAATATGGTCACAAGTTATCATCAGAAACTAAGCAGCCTGCCACAACTGAATTGTCCACAAGAATTCAGTTGATTTGTAAAGTCAAAACTAGGCAGCACATTGAGAGTGTTATTGAAAGATTTAATTGACCTAGAAGTCAAACAGGAAGTAGGAAACTGCATCTAAAAGAATCAGATTTGCCCATCGTGTTCGATTGGGGCAATTTCTAACACAAACTTCCCGTGGACAGTTTAAACCACCATTCTGACAGCTTTGTGAGTTTGAAAGAATGAAATTGGAAATTCAATCTCTATTATATTTGCACATGTATGGCCAGCTTTAGGAGACCTAAGGATGCTGACCGATCTCTTCCAGGGATGAGCAAATTTCAAGTGAAATATTTAGTAGTGTAGCTGCGGCGATTACAGTAAGTGGATCTTTTGACAGGTTTGCTTTAACACCAGTTCCTCCTGGCAATTTGTGCAGGATCTCCCTAATTTCTCTATAGCCTGTAAAGAAAGGGAAAAAAAATAAAACAAAACCCCCCAGAGCTGGCAACAAGTTCCTAGCAAGGCATTTGATGTGAGGCAAGTGATGCTGGCATTTTTCTTAGAGAAGGAACTATGTGATCAGAGCTGGCAAATAGAGTAGAGTCCAGAGGGAGTGAGAAAGAGGTTTTAATGAGCCCACAGTGAAAGACAAAATACAGGCTGATTGACAGGGCGAGGGATCTGCTGGGGAAATTGTGTCAGTTCCTCACTAACCAAAAGAAATGGGGGAATAGGGAAAGATGGGGGTTTGGGGGGGGGGGGGAGCACAGGAAATATCTGCCCTTGAATACGGGAACCCTTTTGTAAATACTCTTTTTATGTTTCTTTTTCTGCTTTTAAAGCGGGCAGCCTTATCAAAACCATCATAGTAGGCATGGGCAGGGATTACATAAACGGATCATTGACAGATAAAAAGAAATGTGGCTTATAAAAAATAACTGCAAAAAATCAGCTTTTCTTACTTTTCAGTGCACTATGGGAACTTTTTATTTGTATTTCCTTCTTTTTTAAAGGGTCGGTGCTTTCTTATAGTACAGTTTCGGGCAAATGTCAACAAGCAGGGCCGGTTTGCCATCACAGGATCCTTCAAGCACTCCAACCTTTAGTGCCTAAAGAAATAGAATCAACCTTTTGACATTTTCTTGTTTCACAGGACCTAACTTAGCTTAGCATATTGTAATAATGTGGGGAAAAAGATGTGTGTTCAATAACTATGCAGTAAAAGCTGCCTCTTTGCCTCTTCTGCCTGTAGGTGTGTGCCTTCTGTGCTTATTGGCAAATCTCTACCTATGAACAAGTTTAATCACACATCTCTTTCTCTGGGACTTCTGCAAGGAGATTCATAGATATCTCAACTACACCCAATTGTCTGCAGAATCCCTGAAGACCTCACTGGTTGAACCCTGAGATCATTTAATAAGACAGCAGATAACTTAGCACATTAGCATCCACCCATAAAAAATTACCAGATTTTGGTGAACTAAACATTTAGTGGACATAGGCCCAATATAAAGTATATCCACTTTGTTGTGTGTGTGTTTTTTCTTACTATACCATCTGTGGACCCATGTGAAGCCCCTGATGTTGATGGACTGGGATCCTTTGCATTTCCTTAGGTTTTCAAAAAGTTGTGAAATTTCCGAAAGATTATACTCTAATTTGGCAGCTGTGTAGCGGATGTTTTTTTTGCCTTTTCTTCTCCCAAATTCTCATTGGTTAGATGTGTTTTGTTTATGAACTTGTATCTGTTGTTATTGATTTTAGATCTAGTTCCAATATTTCAATAACGGTCCAGTGCAGCAATGCCTAACGGCATGCCTGTGCACTGAGCAACATATTGAACTGGGTCAAAAAAGTTATTAAATCCAATCAGATCTGTTTGGCATTGTTGTAATGAGAATCATTGCAAAGTACAAGATCATGGTATCTATAAATGCCCCTTGACAGCAGTGGCTGGAGCAGTGATGAAAAGCGAGGAGGGGGAGGAAACCATTATAGGAGAGGAAGGGGGGGG
>NW_017306661.1:1061596-1094647 GCF_000935625.1 Nanorana parkeri
AGGAAATACGTGGGGGGGGGGGGGGGGGGGGGGGTGCGAGGATGAAGCTTATAAGGTTCTTACTCCGACTACTGTGCTGTGGCTGGCAAGGGGTTAATTTTCTAAACCTAATAATGTTCAATAGTAAGGTATTTGTCAGGAGATAAAGAAGTGATAGAATCTGGGAAGTAGGTCCCTTGGCGATTGTAGTACAAATATTGTTAATGCGGTGTGGTTACTACAGCGGAGGGAAGGAAAATAGCTGCAGTCCACTGGAGATAAAATCCGCTACACTGGAGTGGGAGCCCCGTGACAAAGGCCAGTAATTGTTGAACTGCAAGTCAAGTCATGTATACTCTCAAATCCGCCAACATCCACATTTACATGGTGGTTAGCAAGGGCACCGCTGGGATGGCAACATTTAAATCCTGCTATTTTACAGAAGCTTGCTTTCCTTTTTTCTTTAGCTTTTGATTTGTGATTTTTTTATCCTTTTTCTCTTGGCTACAAAACTGCTACGAGAATAGAAAGAACTTCTATAGTTGTACATTATACCCAGGGATTGCTTTTCCTGATGGTGAGCTGCAGCAGGACTTTCAGAGACTGTAGCAAACCTTTTGACGGCATGGTGACTTCCTGTGATCAAAGGAAGTGGGCGGGGGCAGATTCTGAGATTGGTCAATCCGCATTGTGTGGAGTGGTTACTATTACAAATCCGTGGAGTCTGAACTTTGTACATAACCAATTTTTGGATTAGGGACTTACAAAGTAGTAAAAAGATAAAGATGACAGCCTCGAAGCTTTCTCCTTTACAAACAAGTCAGTGATGGCACCTTATATGTTTATCATGACAGGTTTCCTTTAAGGCTTTTGTCCATTGTTCTTATAGAAAAGCAGCTTTAGTTTAGAGCCAGACACATTAAAAATATTGTGCCTGTGATCTCATATCTTACATAATGCTGATTGACATCACAACTTATAACAAACAAGTAAATAGGAAGTGCCTGTTGAATCATGGCAAGAGACCTTTTAATTGGCTATAAAATGCTAAAAGGGAGGAGTCACAGCACACTGTCCAGATTTTTAAAAGTCTTCTGAAAGTGCCTGTTACAGAGATGGGAGCTCAAAAATGTCAGCTTATCAGAAAGTGTTATTTTTCTGAAATTGCACTATGGTTAGGTTATAAGATTCATTTGCATGTGAATAGTCCACAGTAGCGTTCCCCTTTAGGAGAGAGAGATACAGTACTTAGGACAGACATCTGGTTCCAGCTGTAAAATTCAATAGCCTTTACACCATGCACTTTCCATGATGACGTCATGCATAGGTTACAAGTATATGAGGCCCATAACTCGAAACGTACAAGAATTTAATAAGTCTGGTGTTAAGGCAATTTGTCACGGGATATTTGAAATATAAATCAAACTAATGGAGTAGATTTTTTTTTTTTTTTTTGGAGCACGTGAACCTATGTAATAGCTAATGGCAGAAGTGGGAAAGGAAAGAGAGGGGGGGCCTGACATTAAGACCCTAGCATTTTGGAAATCCAATATGTATTGACCTGTATACTATCTTAGTGCAGAGATCTGGTGTCAGCAGAATGTATCCTTGTATAGGAACTGCTCATTACAGGTTTTGTGAAGAAAGCGCATTGTCTGTGAAGCTCCAGGACCCGATCAGCTAGAATTGCTCAGTAATCAATACTCAGAGCGACTGATGGCCTGGCTCACACACAGCACACAGCTGTGGCCCTCAGCTCTCAATGACTTACCAGTAATTAGGGGAGACTGCTTGGAAGCAGAAGAGTGCTCACTCTCTTCTCAATCACTGGAAAATCTTTTAACAGGCTCCCTTTAACCCCTCCATGCCAAGAAATCATATTTTCAATAATGCTAATGGCGGTGTTTGCACTTGCATAGGCTCTAAGTGCCTTTTCATTTCAACTATAAGTATTAAAACTGGAGTTCATGGGATCTGTTAGCTGATGAATGTTTATTACTGGGTTGCGGGGTGGTAGGGCCCCAATAAGCAAAATCACAACTAGGTCCCTTATCTCTATAATCTCTGTGACAAAGAATACTAAATATTTAATAGCAGTTGTATGGTGGTCCCCAAACTTGATATACATTTATTTTATCCAAATGTATTTTTTGCTATTATCACCAACATAAATCAGTAGACAGTATTGGGCCTGCTGTGCCACTGGGTCCCTATAGTAATCTCAAGGCCAGCTATGCCTTTAGTCAAGCCCTTGGACATCTCCCATCTTACTACAGGTAGGGGCATTGGCAAACAGGACATTTCCAAAATTCAAGCTGCAGTAGAGCATAGCTTGGTCATGACAAATCCCAGGAACCAGGTACCAAACTTTTTTGAGCCTTTTCTATTTTTCTCAGTCAAAAAGCCTGGCTCCTGCACTGACTGATTCCCAAATTCTATAGAAATGCGCCCACACCTTCCTGTAAAAACCAAACCAGAACTGATAGATGATTTCTGATTAGTTGCTAAAAATGAATGTATAATGGTTGTTGCATTTTGTCTTGTATAAAAGTTGTATTCAGCAACATGGTAGAATAGAACCAACGTGATGGCTTTAACAGCAGCCAATCAGAAGGTATATCTGAAGTTAAAGTAAAGTTGCAACAAACCCAAACAATGCACAGTAAAGTCCGGGCTAAGTACAATATCAGAAGCTAATGGTGTGTAGAAAGCAGTTTTGGAAATGAGGTCTACTTGCAGAGAAATCTGAATATGCAAACATCGACGTTCTCATAAGGAGTAATATTTACAAAGTTGGCTGTCTTTCTTCCCTGCCCTCTGGAATCAACTTTTTCATTTTCTTTTCATTTTTCTGGAATCAACTTTTGATTTAGTATATAGAATAGTGATATTACCCATGTGTTCTCATAGATATGACCAGATCTCTCTTTCTTGGCCCGGAAGAATGTATACTCTTTTGCCCAACCACTCTTTGGTTTGAACATCATCCGTTATTTTTATTATAAGCAAAGGGAACAAAACAATCATGATTAGAGGCTTGGGTGAGGTGAGAAAGGCAAGAATGGGTAGCGGTACAAATTACCCACCTCTTGTTGCCCAGATCATTCTATCAGCAACTTGGCGGCTATGTGAAGTTTTAGCTGTTTGATAGAGAACTGATAAGACCTTTTGTTACATAAAGGCATGAGGGAGAACAAGCTGTGTCAAGCAAAATGCATCCTATCAGCCTTTCACTGACATCCCAAATTCATTCCTTATGTAATTGATAATGGCCTTAGCCAATTATTTCACACATTACAATACACAGAGGTCCATTTTACAGGTTTTGCAGTGCTGTAATTAGCTATGCTAATATCTCATTTATTGGTCTTAATATTGCTGAACACCTTTTGCCATCCTGGAACCCACTAGAGCCCCATGGCCTGTCAGGATGGCTGATTATTGAGAAAGATAGCTTTAATCAAACATAATTGCAGTTAATTTTTTTTCTCTCTCTCTTCCTCTCTCTCCGTTGCCAGCATCTAATGCCACGGACTTCTTGATATTCCATTAAATTACAATTAAACAGCCTCCTTTGTTTCTGATTGTCCTGAACAACACCACAAACTTCTGTAGCCGTTTAAAAGAGAGCTGTTTGGTGGTAATTGCTTCCCAGCTCGCAAAGGGCCAATTTACACAATACCCTTGTAGAATTTAAACAGCTCATAATGTAATGGATATTACACCGGAGCCTCACACTACAATTAAAATGATTTTCATCCGATAGGGAAGCTTTGTATAATCGGCTTCATAAAAGTAAATATAAATGAACTAATTCATGGCTGTAAATACACAAAAATGGGTCGGGCTCTGGAAATGCCTTGAGTGGCCTCAAGGTTCCAGGAGTATGGGTTAGAGGGGCGCTGTAATGTGTCCACTGCGTGGACATGTGCTGTATGTGCCCTCATTATTCCTATGTGCAACAGCAGTTATGTGCTTTAACCCATAAGCTGTAATGGATGAATAAGCATCAGACTTGTGATTGGTTGCTCTGAGGTTGTGCCCATAACTGCATTTTTTAACAGTCTCACAAATACTGAAAGTGCATATTTTTTTAGCTAGAGTTGGGAAGGGTTAAATTCCCTAGTCAGTTTATTTTTGTAATGTCTGCGTCCCATTGGGGACATTTTGCTTCACTTCCTGTCCTGGAGACAAAAGAAAGTGAGAATATACCTCTGAAAAAGGGAGGTAATTCCCCCTCTTGTGCTACTGGAAGATTTACCCTCACCTCTGAAATGATGTTTTTAGTCCAATTCCATGAAGTTACCCTATGGAAAACAACCAGATACAGGTACATTCAATGGGAAACATACTGTGTATACGTGTGTGTAAAATAAACTAATATACTGAGAAGCCATAGAAATAGAAACCATGTCCCTGCAGAAAAAAATGGGCATAACCTTGCCCTTCCATATGTGGGATGATATCCCAGTTTGTTGCACTTTTTTGATTATGTAACTTCTACCATGACTTGACTTTTTGGTTCTTAAGTTCCTGTCCCATGACAAATGACATCATTGATGACATCAAGAGACAGAGAATGGCTGCTTCCAACAGATACTTCTCAGATGTGTATTTTGCTTTGTGACAGACTTTGTGTTTTGTATAAATAGAGAGAAAAGGGAAGATTTTGTTATCAACTTTTTAACTTTGCCCCTTTTTATTTTCTGTAAACAATGACCTCCTTCTCTGCTCTAGCTGTACTTTTCCTCAAGAAGGCTTTTCCTTAGCTTGTGCCTTACAGGGAAGCCTAGAGACACAAGTAAATAAAGGCTGTATTTCAAGGCTGATTTATTCTACCTACTGTGAAAGATTATGACTCTTTAGGGAAATACAGACAGGGTCAGGGAATTAGTATACATAATGGTCATTTTGATAATGGGCCAACAGATGCAAAGGGAAACATACTGTACACAATTACGTGTAATGCACTAATGACAGGTTGGAATTTGTATCGCCTCCCCTCTACTGAGTCACAAATCCATGTTTAGTAGTAATACACACTTTATTGGTGAGCAGACAAAGATTTTCTGACACAAGGCTTTTTTTTCATCTTCTTCCTCTCCCACTCTTCTAACAAGAGCATTAAATCCTTTGTGTGCCGGGGTCTGGGGAAGAGATATGTAAAGGCGCTTGTCAGATATTTTCTAAGAAAAAGCCAATTAAAGGGTAATAGAGCAAAGGATGAGAATTACCATTTGACTTGGAATGAGTGAATCTCTACGACTTGTATCTCGGCAATGGAATTACCAGTCAATGAATAACCATGTCCTAAGCTACTTGTACAATTAACCCTTCCGTTGCCGGGGTTCTTACTGCAATAGCATTTGTTTTTTTTTCATATATAAAATAAACTGGGGTCCTTGGCTTTTTGGCCTCTGTCTAAAAAGCAGTCCCATTACACATCCCATTCTTGAGCTAGATATAGACATCAGACTATGATTAAACATATATGCATGATCTAAACATCTCTCAATGGCTGCAAGAAAGGCTCCAGTCACTCAAGCATTCCCGATCATGCATTGTAGCAGGGCAGCATAGGTATTGCTTGGAGAAGGGGGGGGAGTGGCTTGTGCCTTTTTGGCCATGTTTCTCTGAGGCAAACAGTAGCACTTGGATTAGGTTTTCTAAACTTTAGAACAACAATATCTAGGATTGCCTGATCTTCCTCTATTAGCATTACTGTTGTCCAGTCAAATTGACTAAAATTCAGATTAGGAGGCCATGCAATGTCTGTGGGCATGACTGTGTAGCCTACAGGTTGCTTCCATAGCAGAGGTGTCTAAAATGAATAAACATTTATTTAGAATTACATTAGGTTCAACTGTCATTAGGTATCCTGTCTTTATTTAAACCTTACTTTGTCATCCTAAATTATTATTACATTTTTGCTGTCTTTGCGTGTTCACACAGTACGGGGCCTGTGCATGCTTGTATTTTGTATATATTTATTGATGGAGAAGGTCTTAAGTTGACTGGGCCAACTGGCGGGTCGCCGATGACTTTTGTCATCGCTAATAACTGCTTGGCTATCAAACATCAAGGATGGAAGACAGTAGTCATACAAGGTCCACTAGGGCTCCTCTATGCCGCCTATATCCCATTGCTTCCATCAACACTAGCCATGCCCTTGCACCCGACACTGGGTTTGAAACATAGGTCTTAGGTGTTTGGATCTGCTTATGTATAAGCAGCTGTAAACGGTTCACAAAGTTTGCATCGAAGCACTTGTTAAAGTCTTTGGATACGTAGAGGGGTTCACATGTCGAGCCTAACATCAGATAAGCGGTGGGAAACACTTGCCCATTCTTCCTGCTAAGCGCTAGTAAAATGATTTAATCAGAAAGGCGCAGCAGCTTGTAACATGCATAAGGTAAGGGCTTAAGAGCAGAGCCATTTGCAGATGAACCGCTTTTGCTAGCTTCTCACAGACATGACATTTGTTCAGAAGATTAGCCCGCTTGTAATGTGTGGCATAATTGCGCTGCGCGGATGTCCCTGAAGTGAGAACCTAATTGCTTGACAGGACTATAAGTTTGAGGCACGTCCTCACCTTGTTAGGTCCTCTCTCTCTCTTTCTGATGCTGTTCAAATGAAGTCTGGCCGCAGGTGCGCCTAATTTACCTCACAACACAACGTGGGCTGCGTAATTGCAGGCTAGTAGTTAGAAGAAATTGCTGGGTGGAATATCAAGTGACTTACTGTATGCTGATGGCATATGACTGTTTGTGTGCCATTGTCAAGGCAGATGTGCACAGGTTTTTTTTTTCGTCTTTAAAACTTTAAAGGATCTTGAATGCTAAAAGTACCACCAAACCTGATAGTATAAACGTATGCAATATGAAGGATCAATGTTCATTAATATACACTAGCAGTACATTAAAGATATTTTGTAACAAAAAATTCCTAGTGCTATGTTTTTAGCAAAGAGCACCTGTCTAGCCTTTCTAGTTTAAAAATAGAAGTCTTAGTTTGCATATATTTTTAGGCTGTGTCTCGTGCAATCCTGTTGTAATCAAAGCGCGCACCAACAATGGGGCATGTACTATATTATTCTGTTTGTCGTTCTTAGTATATGCACATGAAAACTGGTCAGCATAGTTTGGACTTTTCACGTTCACACAGTACTAGGAAGTTTAGCGCTGCTCTTGGTTAAGCATGCTGTTTGTCTAAATAAATTTGCGGCATGTCCCATTGTTGGCACTCTCCCTGGTTAGGACAACACTGCACGAGACAGAGGTTCATTGATGCCACATACAGCTACCATGATGGGCAAAAGAAGGTTACTGAAGAGGAAGTGAGCTGAGTGTTATGAACATGTTTCTCACCCTTTTACCATTTTTAAGCAGAACTCCAACCAAAAATCAATCTCAAGTGCTCAGTTAAATTTTCTCATGTATATGAATCTACTTATAGCTGCGAGCACTCCAATATGGAATTCATGCTTACCCTTCTGATGGGTAATTTTAGAAGAAATGACAGGTGACATTGATCTTCCCCAGACTGCTGACTTGACAATAAATGAGTATCACATTGATGGGGGGTACACTCTTAAAAGTTTTACACCCATAAACATGAAATACTCTTAATCAGCTTGCTTTTCATATATACTTGTTCTCTTATTTTTGTAAAAGTGCTACACCTAACACATGTAGTATGTATATAAAAACATCTATGCCTGAAAGGAACATTCTGTTGTTTTATATGTGTGTGTTTATATAAGGCTCACCAGTGATCAGTCAAAACTGATATTTCACCTAGTGTTTGGAACACAGCAGTAAGATGCTGGACCCAACCATGGGCCCTGACTTTTACCTATTGTGTTCTGTATAATGTAAAATATCAAGAGGGAAATCCCTCTCCTTATGCCCGTCATATATGCTGACTGGGGAACTCATTGCTGGGATCCAGTGGCAATGGGTGACCGGACCCACTATAAGCAGCTATGAAAAACTGAAATATTAGTTTTGGATGGGCTGACCCTTTATGTAACCACGTGATTAACCTTTCCCCCCCAAGTTCTATCCTTTTTGATTTGACTGTCTCATATTTATAACATATATTAAATATTTTCCCCTCTCTCTTTCTCTTTTTCTCTGTAGATTCTTCCTAAAGTTTTTTCTCAAGTGTAATCAGAACTGCCTGAAGAATGCAGGGAACCCAAGAGATATGCGAAGATTCCAGGTACTCTGAAGGGAGACAGCCTGGCAATGACATTGTAATGACACAAAAACATTGCAGTTAGACACAGATTTGCTGCCACAATCATTGTTGATTTGTTCATGGTAGCACAACAACACCATAATAGCGTATTATGTAAAATAGTGTCCAGGAAGAAGCCTTGATAGTTCAGCAGCTTCAACCTTCTGCCAGGTAGTGATGGGCTGTTACCTCTCATGGAACAATGCAAAACTTTGTGAAACAATGGTTTATGTGGGGCATTGATATCCACTATAGAGGTACTTTTATACAAGGACCATGTTTTGCTGCATTGACTATGTGAAGTACAGAAGGAGGCCCTCTCACTCTTTCAGTATTGGTCCTCATTTGCCCCTTTTTCTTCTTAACACTCCCCACTTTATCTGACACTTTCCAATTTACTGGATACATATCTTAAATTTGTAACAGTCTATAAATAAATAATTCACATGGCCATTGCAGGTTGGCCATCCATGTAGACCATGTAAAAATGCTATCAGCCAATCAAAACAATATGCCTGAGATTTTTTTAATTGGCTAAAGGAATTTTTACATGGTCTACATGGATGGCCAACATGCATTAGTCTTCATCTGTTTGACATTTTAAGGTTTCAAAAAAGTGGTCCCATAAGATGACATTATAAATGGTTAAGTATTTACATTAAATACATTATATTTATATACATATTTACATATACAGGTATAGAACACCAGTCCAAAGAAACATTCCAATCCTGGCATCCTTGCTATTGCCATGCTGAGTGCCTTAAATAGCATCAGCCAGATCAAAAATAACTATATAAATGTAGATAGATTTGTTGTCAGCTCATCTCTTGTTGGATATTCAGCTACATTTCTTCTCGTTTGTTTTCCTAGCTGTAATTTATACATCTTTCAGTTAAGACTTTATCTTTTTTTTTTTTAAAATAGATAAAAACACACTTCGGCACACTCCAGTGAGCCTCTATTTCTCATGGATCTGAGCATCAAGTGCCATTGGTAATATTGATCCATGTGCGCAGAGCAGAAGGTCAAGCCTGGGATGACTAGAAGTCTCCTCTTTGTCTTACTGATGCTTGTGAGACGCATCACTCACCCATGATTCTGTGGTCAGCGGCAGAACTGCTAGTTAGCAAAGGGAGAGGTATGCAGTACATTACTGCAGCCTTATAGCACCGCTTTTATATTTTCCTTTTTACATTTGAAATTTATGGCATAAAAGCAGTTGTGTCGGACTGCCAGAAGGTTGCATTTAAAGGATACTGGTAAGAAAAGAGTTAATGCGGAACAAGTTTCTCTTCTTATTTTTTCGGCTGATCTGTTATTTTCCCCTGGTGGCTGACCTATATATAAATTGACACAGCAAAGACAGTCATGTTTTCTCTGTCATTTTTTTTTCCTTGTGTTTCATACAGTGAGGAGTGGAGTAGCAGCTTAAACGCTCAGTGCACTTTAGTATGGAAAGCAGTCTTCCTGTATTTTTTTTGCACTCTGTTATTCACTATAGCAACACAGCATTGAGGATGCTGACCTCTCTCAAATCTCCAGCTTGGTTTACAATGCCCCCCTCCTTACTGTATTGTCTTATGTTTATTTTTGACTCTTAATCACCCTTGAGCAGTTTTCAAGCTGTGAAAGAAACACATGGACTAGAAATTGGAAAAACTGATAATGCGTACATGAAAAGTAGGAATCACATACACGTTTAGATGCATCGTCCAAGTAATCTTTTATATGGCAGCATGCAAAACGCTTTATCTTTAAAAAGTATTCACATAATCAGGCACCCAACAGATTTTATCTGAAATGGCCTGTATGGTAGATTACAAACCAGTGTAAAAGTGATCTCCCTGAGTTAGGGTAATAGCAGGTTAGAGACACATGATATTTACTACGAGAATACAGACAATATAGACAGTCCAGCCTCTTTGTTCCCTTGATACTCTCACCTAACTGTTAGCATGCCACATGGCTCCATCAGAGGCACATATGGCTGGTTTCAGCTTATGGTTACCCCTCCCACCAAAGAGGTAATCTTTAATGACACTTTCTCTGTGGTGTTGATAAAACGATAAAATAAATAAAGCTTATTAGTGAACATCTTTCACACCATTTTTTGTTATTTTGGCATTTATTATACGCCTTGTGAATAATCCTCCTGGGTAAAAACAAAACAAAACATGGCAACACTCAAAGTAAGCAATTGGTTTCTTTGCAGTGTTTGCTGTACGTGAAAGCTTGTTTCCACAATTATACCCGATTATTTATATTGGTAAACTTAATTTGTATTCTTATTTACTTTCAGTTATTATATTAGACTTACGTTTAATACAGTTTACATAAAATGTGTCCATTTGCATCAGCCTTTGTCATGGTGAAGCTTACACTCCAAATGTCCCTTCCACAGTCTCATGAGAAACCCCACATCAGAATCGGCCTACTTGATAGCCCAGTTTAATCTTCAATTTTTTGAAAATGAGGATTAATATTGGTAAACTGATTTTTTCTTTTTATTAGGGATGCACCGATACCACTTTTTTAAGACCAAGTACGAGTACCGATACTTTTTATCAAGTACTCGCAGATACCAATTACCGATACTTTTTCTTAAAGGGACAGGTCACATTTTTTCTAAAGCAATACAAACTAATGCTTTATGGTCACTTTCTTAATATTATGATTCATGAGATGACGAGGGAGCATGACGCCGGCTTCGCGGCCAATCAGAATGCCGGGCGCTGCGTCATTACACGGCGCCCGGCTTCCGGATTTGCTAGCTTCCTGACCAATCGGGAAGCCGGGCAGCGCGTCATTGCACGCTACCCGGCTTCCTGATTGGCCGGGAAGTTGGCTCCATGCTCTCTCATCACAAGTGACGAGAGAGCATGGAGCCATTTCCTGGCCAATCAGGAAACCGGGCAGCGTGTAATGATGCACTGACCGGCTTCCTGATACAGGAAGTACTCGTGCTAGGTATCGGAGCATTTGGGCGAGTACGAGTACTCACCCAAATACTCGGTATCGGCACCGATACCGATACTAGTATCGGTACTGGTGCATCCCTACTTTTTATATTTACTTTCAGTTACTATAAGTCACTTAAGTTTTACACAGTTTACATAAAATGTGTACATTTGCATCAGCCCTTGTCGTGGTGAAGCTTACACTCCAATGTCCCGTCCACAGTCCACACATCGGAATCAGTCTACTTGGTAGCCCAGTTTAATCCTCAATTTTTTTTATTACTCAACTCCACCAATTTAATTGGTGTAAATGGTGTAAATAACTGTCACTGTCCTAGAGCATTTTTGACTGAGCCCTAAAAACCCAAGCCCCAAAAACATCATCTAGTGACGGTAGCGACAAATGAAACCTTGCTGAAAGATGTATAATGCCATGCCTGATGTGGTCCGCTATGAAGAGGGAGGATGACGGTCATGAAGTCAGTACTGGAGGTGTTATTTGTTAACAAGGTTGCGATGTGTAAATGTGCGCTCTGCTCTGCAGCAGCTGGAGTATAAGAGGGCCCTATCCATCATTTATTCTATGGCCTCACTCTGAACCTGGCCTGCAAGAATAGAACTCTTTCACTCTCATATAAAGGAGGAAATTCCATTGACATACCAAGGTCAATCACCATCCAAATGAACTTGAGAATGGATACTTTTTTCAGGGCCTGAAAACACTTTCACTATTCATTTTCCCATTCAAGATTTTCATATGCAAAAACATCATTATTAGTTGGTTAACTAATTGACAGAGGTCTTGACAGTAATTAAAAGACTTCAGATTCATTTTTGGCAGATAGAAGGCTTTGAGTCTTAGCAGAGTTTCTTGTTCATTCATAAAGAAGTAATATGAACATTCTGCGAACTGAACGGATCCTTGAGACCAACCATGTTATGTTAGTTTTGCATCGACCTGTATGTTTTGAGGCAGCCAAAGATATAGTGATTGTATTAAATAATCAGTCAATTATATTGATATATAAAAATTGTAGAGTGTGCACTGTAGAACAAAAGCTGTCCACATATTAATATCAGAGCTGGGCAATCATAGTCATCAATGTACCTGAATAATGATGGCTGGGGCCTAACTTTCTTTTACCTTGTTACCAATGGATGCAGATGTTTCCTGGTTCCTTACAAATGGCTACTTGCTCCCAGAATACACTGACAGGCTAATGAACTGCACTTGTATGCATCCACCTCTGCTTTATGTGATTTAATTGTCTTACTGTATGACAGGCCATCAAAATGTGGTTACATATTACCAGTCCATTGAGCTTCTCCTTTGGCATTTTAGTTCACTAGGATGATTCGAAGTGAAAAATGACATTTGTCCATTCCAAATAATTTGCTAGTAGCTTAATGGTTTGCCATGTTTAGTCACTTTCCCAATGCAGGTTGCTTGGCCTAGAGGCCACACATGAACTTTAAGTAATTCGTCCTGCATGTGTGATTTAAATAAAAAGACAGTTCTGAATAAAATTATTTTGTGCATGCAAAGTGATGCTTGCCCATCCTAGTTATGTTAAAGTCCCGGCTACATTTTAGGACCATGGTTTTCCACACACGTGAGCTACAGGTAAAGGTTTGTGCCACAAAAGACCACATATGTTTGTAAGCAAATGTGTTGACCAGAAAGCATCTTTCGACCCAAGAGTATCAAAGAGGACCTGCAATGTAGAATCATTTCCCAAAATGACAAAGTACAAGTCACTGCATTGCATGTCTCCCTGCAGCTAATCTTTTTGTCCATTACGGACTTACCATGCCTTGTTCTGCACTGTGTCTCTGTGTGCAGGTGGCCATCTTAGTAGAGGCAGGACTTTTCTCAGAGCTATTTCCCTGGTGACTGGTGGAGTATTATTCAAGAATCGACAAGAAAGTTACAGAAATTACAGATCCACAGAATGAATAAATGAAGCAGGGAGATCCTTGCAGTGCTTGTCCGCCGATGCAGCTTCCTCACCAGTAGAAGAGTAACAGTGAGCAGCACAGTAGTAACACCACCAAATCTCACACCAAATTATATGAGACTACCAGCAACAAGCAAAATGACTTATATGATCACATACTGCAGATATAAGCTTATATGGTTCAAGGAACAGAAAATGTACTGCTATTTGTCAGGATATCTGTAAAAAATAAGCCAGGCAACTGGACTTGCTGTATTTTTTTTGAAGACATTTCACTGGTCATCTAACCAGCTTTCTGAATTCAGAATTGAAAAAGCTGGTTAGATGACCAGTGAAACGTCTTCAAGAAAAATACAGCAAGTCCAGTTGCCTTGACTTATTTTTTACAGATATACCATGACCTGGATGAATGAGAACCTTCACAGACATATTTTTCAGGAAGAATTAAATACAAAATATAAATTTTTAGGGTACTAGGCACAATCAACTTTTCTGGATGTTCTCTGTAAGATAGTAAATCTTGGCTTTTTGAGTTCTGTTTTACTTTAAGGCCCAAGAGTATCATGAAGTTAAGTGTAACCATTAAGTATCTTGTTTATTATGTGGTTATTCGCTTGATATTAATGTGTCTATGTTGTTATTGCTTGATTTTATTGTGGCAATTTATTCGATTTGCCTGCCCCTGTCTAAGTGGAATATTTATTTTTCTTTTCAGGTTGTTGTATCAACAACAGTCAATGTGGACGGCCACGTGTTGGCTGTCTCAGACAACATGTTTGTACACAACAATTCCAAACATGGAAGGCGGGCACGCCGCCTTGACCCCTCAGAAGGTACGGCTCCATCTTATCTGGAAAATGGTAGGCATACATTTACATGTCCTTTTTTTCCTTTTTTTTTTTATACATCAAGCTTTATTTTGACTACACGATTACATCTATTTTGTCACCTCAGTTCATTGATAAACAGACAGATGGAGATGTCATCATTTTTAGCACACTGAAGATCCAAATTGAAGGGTAGAAAAAACAAAATGAAAAATCCTAACAGTCATTTTTATTCCATTTACTTTCAGCTCAAATAATTTTCAACCCGTTTCCCATTTTTTTCAAATCATTCAATTTAAAAAAAATAAAAATATATATATATATTTTTGTATGTTTTTCTTTTGGCTTCAGCTTTTTTTGCAGCTTCATTTAATTTGGCATTTTCTTTTGCTGGTCACAGAGAAGAGGTACATTCTTAATAAATGGCTGAGAAACACATGACCAAATCTCAAAGGAATTTGCAATGAGGTCAACTTCCTGTCACTGGGCCCTTGTACTGCAGATGGAAGAGTGTTTGTTAGGAGAAATCAACCAATTCTTTTTTCCTGTATCTTAATTAAATGGCATTAACTTTTTTAACACTTTTTGGATAATGTTTTGGTTAATCTTTTTATACATGTACATGAGCTGACTTTATATCCAGTATTATGAAGGATACATCATTTATAGTAAATCTGCAAAATCTGCAAAATTAATTATTGACAGCAAACATTTAGTAGAGTAAAAAAAGGTGCTGTCTGTTGTATGAATTTTCCAGCACGCTGAAAGATTTTTTGTGTTTCCATCCTGAAAAATTTGAAATTATGGTGGTCAGCCAAGCCACTGCGCAGACTAACTATTAAAAGAAAAATCTGCATCAGAATGATGTGAAATGTGTTTCTGGAAAATCGCACGATAATCACTGTTATGTGTAATATAATTTAGATATCAAAATAAGAGCGCAATTTACAATCTGCTGTGCTGCGCAAAAAAAAACTAATTTGTTTTTCTGCAATAATGACTAAGGCAAAAGAGAACAAAATATAATAATTAGAGGTTGCTCTGAGCACAAAAGTCATTATGGTCTATGACGTATTGTTTATCCCTTTCATATGTGCTGAAGGTAGGTGTATGTTTTGCCTAGCAACCAGCACTAATGAGGTTCACAATTAAGAAGGTTGGATCCTCTCCCCTAGTCGTCTCCTTCCCTAGAGAGATAAAACTGGCAACATTATAGGTTCAAGTAAAACAGCTCAAACCCATGATGCTAGGCATTGGGAGAGGTCCAAGCTCTGCCTCCCTCTAATGAGCTATTATAATCTTAGGAAAACACAAGTATTTATTTTTGTAAACTGTGTAAAAAAAAAAATCATCTGACTCTGAGCAGAAATTGATTTTTGTTTCTTTTGTAAAATAAAAGAACACTCATTTTTAATATCGCCACGTGTATCCTATAGAAAGTAAACACTGTTTCATCCCAAAGGACAACTGTGGATAGTTTAGTTTTTCTCACCACTGCAAAAGATGGGATATACGTAGAAAGCACAACAACCATGTGTTCTTTATATGAATGTTACATCCGTTTAGGCTGATTTGACCTTACATAGGTAAAAGTGAGGGCATACAAACATGCTTACATAGTGACAATGATCTGTATATTGAGAGATATTCAAGAAGCAATTCCAAGGCTAGAATTTGAGAATTTTTCTCAAATTCTCAATTTTCTTTTTCTCCAATATTTCTGCATTTTTTTTTTTGGTAGCCCTGAATTTATTTTTTTACTGCAATTTATAATATCAGCAAGAGTTGTGGCTTCTGAAAGCGATACTTTGTTCTGTTTTTAAAGCCAGTAAACCTATTTGGACAGCAGAAAAGTTTACAAAGCCAGTGCATTTCAGTAAAAGCGGACTTTAAAAATTTGTATAACACTTTTTGTTTTCTTGCAATTGTCTCCATGGTATTTAAGAGACTGTTTTAAAACAAAAATCTGAGTTGAAATCCCCAATGCATGCGTAAATGAAAGCTCTTTTTTTTTTCAACTAATGTTCAGTATATGTACCTGCATGCATCCCCTTCCTGCTAACACCTCATTATCCAATAATCTAATGTTCGCCAGCAGTACATATACACTCCAACCCAAATCATTTCCAAGTAGACTAATTCCCCCTGCTGCTTCAATGGACAGCTGCCATGGAAAATCTCCCGTCTTCACAATAGCATGGCAAATTATTGCAGTAGTAAAAATGAAGAACAGAAAAAAAAAAAGAGACCCTTCATTGGCATTGCAAAAGAGGTTATTTCACAATATTGTTGTTTTTTTTTTCTTGTCACTTTTTCCAGAAATGACTTGCTAAACTGTATAAACCTTAAGCAACTTGTATCGTGGCAGCACCAGGCCTGCAGCACAGAAGTGATTTGCATGCCAAGTACTTGTAATGCAGTTAGTTTTATGCAATAACGACAACTGAATCCAGGCTGCAGGGTTTTAGTGAGTTAAAGAGAACAGATGGCCCTAGCAGAGGTAAAAGGTATAATCCTATCAGCTGGAGTATCTGCCAGCCATCTGGACATCCTAAGCACAATTACAAGACATTTTAGCAGGCAGAACAAAGGAGTCTTCATGAGGCAAGATTAGGC
The DNA here is from genome assembly GCF_000935625.1 of Nanorana parkeri. Lineage (NCBI taxonomy): Eukaryota > Metazoa > Chordata > Amphibia > Anura > Dicroglossidae > Nanorana > Nanorana parkeri. The sequence continues at coordinate 1,078,178 of NW_017306661.1, forward strand.
CTGTTTGAGTGTCTCAATATTGTGAATTCAGAAAAAGGTGACAAATTCTGTGATATTACTCTTGAGACTCGGGATGATTAATCAAGACTATCCTGAAGATGTTTACTAATAAAATACTTGATTTGAAGAAAATAAAAAATCTATAAAAATATATTTATAATGTATTCTAGCGTTTATCGTGGAGCAGAAGAGAACAATATTCCATCTGCTTTTGCTAAATAAAGTAGTGCACAGGGAGTTGATGGGTGGTAACCGATAGTAACCAGATGCTAACGTTGGTCAGCCAACCATATCCTGATTAAGGCTGAACCAACCATCACCAAAAATCCAAGTTGAGCCACCAAACCAGACTTAATGTTGGGTTAGGGTAGCCTGATCTTAAGTGAACTTGGCTGAACTGCAAAATGTCGAAAGATACATTGTTTCTTGCATAAACTAGACATTTTGCAGAAGGGCCACAGGCAGATGCATTGTATTGTACTGTATGGATTCCCCATCCTGTCTGTATGATATCTGGGCATATCATTATTTATTTGGATTGTTCGGGTAGCCCCGTAGATATGCAGAACATGGTGCACACCATTACTCAGTAGACCATATGAATATGAGCGTTAAAGCAATAAATGGAGGCAGACCATAAGTATGGTGCCAGCAGACAAGTAATTGTTCTTGAAAGCAATCCTTAATTACCAACATTTCAAGGACTTGCATGATCCCAGTGAAAGTGTAGGCAAACTCATTCTTGCACCTTGATAAAACCATCCTCTGCATGCTACAGATGTTGAAAATAGTGGTGATGGGTTCAAAGATGATGGCTGAATTATTGGTGCACTGGAAAATGTTTGAAACTTTGGCATTACTATAAAGCTTGACTGATTGACAGTCTGAAATAGCTTTTCTTTGCCTGTAATCATCCCCTCCGCCCTGATTTCTGATTGGTTACTATGGGTTAATGCATTTCACTGCTCTTTATTTAATACATCCCTCAGTCATACTTGCTTTGCACTACTATGGCAGCATGTACAACAATGTGAATAAAATATTACAGATCTACTTGTTGAAGGTAATTAATGAGCATCAAACGAGCAGGCGACACCTACAGGATATCAAAGCTACTCCCTTCTTAATTAGCAAAAACACACCGGTAATAGTTAGGTGCTCTAGAATTTTAATGAGCTCTTGGTGGCATTCCCTGAAAGGGTCTCTGATCAGCCAGGGCTGTAGCTATCCATGTGTGTGAGTTGCATTTTTTCCCAACACCTAAAACACAGGCAAGAGATACAAATGTTTGCCTTTTGCTGCTGATTACTGCCCACTCTTTATCATCTGTTTGAGTTTATTGTGCCTGTATATCATTAAATCTCTCACTCTCACTCACTCACACTCACTCTCAGTCTGTGTAATTCATTTTGCTATGGTCTCCATTGAACACATGTTCCTTCTCTATATGTGCATTGAAATGTATGCAAATACAGGCAGGAGGAGGCTGGCATTAGGTCCACGCTCAGGCGGCTTCTGTGTTTCCCAGTCACAAGCTCTAGACATTCCTTGAAGATATGTGTTTTCACTGGGCCCCAGCTGCTAGATAGAAGAAGCTTCTTGTGCTTGCCATAGATCCGAAGAGAGGGCTTTTTTTTCACCCCCTTTTTCACTTCCAAAGTAAATTTGTTTACTGTAATTTTTTTTTGGGAGAATTATTTGCCATAATTGGCAGTGCTGATGAAGGTCATTCCCAGTGAGGAGACTTGTCAGTCTTTAGAGAGCTGATCCTTTTCAAATGCTCTCCATGCAATTAAGAAAAGCAAATGTCATTTGGAAGCCTCAGAAATGAAAATTTGTATGAACTTATTAGCATGAAGTCAACAAGCGCTAGTTAAGGGCAGGTTCTCAGTGTGTGCTCTGCTCCTCTGCTGCAGCGAGGGTATGCACGTGGAATGAGCAAATAGAACCTCCATTGGTCCAACGTCAAAGCAAACAAAGGAAGGTGGCTTGTCATGGGAAGCTATAAACAACAATGGCTAATGGTGATGAGCCACAGATACAGAAGGAACAGACCAACTTCTTGTCAGAACTCTGTGCACAGTTTTATGCACACATATAATTAAATCACATTAAAGCCTTTTTTTGCTATGAAAACATTAAGGATAATTTATTACACCAGTGGGCAGTAATCCATAGCAACCAATAATTGTTGTCTGCAGCCTAGGCTAAGTATTGATGTCCAAAAACTTATGCCATAAACACAATTGGTCATATCAAGTGCAGAAACATTTGGCACTGACCTTACATTGGGGGCAACAATTATTGTCCCGGAAAAATCAACCCAAATGATCAAATACCACCACCCCCCTATCAAAAATGGTCAGCTGGAGGGGCCTTTTACTATCTGTAGACATAATGATAGCTGTACATTTAGCTGAACTTGGCCTGATTGGTTAGACAGCATCTCCTTTATCTTTATATACCAACTTCTGAAAACCACTACTGATTGCATGGTATTAAATAGGTCCATTAGTTAACAAAAGACATCGAGTAACCAATTCTAAAAGTTTTGGCAGGTGCCAGGGCCGAAGGCAATTGGCCTGTGTTTTATGCAGAGGACAATGTGCAAAGTGTGCTAACTCAGAATAACCAATCGGAAATCTTTTTTGATGCTTTGATAGATCTTAACAGATAAAAATGGAGATTGATTATGTTGAAGTGGGTTTAAACTTTCTACACTTTGCAGTGTCTAATTAATGAGTTTGAAAGATTTGTGGGTTAAAATAAGTGGAATTTAAATGCAGCACAAAACATTTTCACCATATTAGCCTTACCTGTAGCCAAAGTGCTAACAACAGCCCATTCCCAGGGTACACACACAGCATCTGTCCCCAGGCTGAAAAGGTAGATGTTAGCAAGCTTGGCGTTCTCCAAAAGACACAACTATATGAAAGAAAACAAAAAGAGCATTTAGATTGTCTTGAGGACAATCAATAATACAACACTGTCAGACCAAACCCTGCAGGTGAGATATAGAGCGGCGGAATTCGCTGGTAATAGCGAAAGTGTATATCTTAGGATCTGCTTCTTTGCATGAAAGTCAGCATACAAAAGACCATCAAAGCTGGTAAAAAAGGTCTGTCAACACCGTGTAAAAGAATGGCTGATCAAAGTGGAGAACAAAGCAAGTCTCACAGAGACTGAGCAGCCTTCAGCCTGAGAAGAGTCACAGTTTTACTGGCTGCTGTGAGCCTGGAGTTACTAGAGCTTCGCTGCTGCCTGCCTGCTCCTCCACCATTGTAATAACTCATGCAAATGTGAACACTCCAGAGACAAAAAGAGGTCAAGTAAATGGCCCAGGGATTCATGTCGACAAACAATATTAGATGTAAAATGTGTACCTTTGACAGAAGTATTAATATAGAGCTTTTGATTTTTTTTTACCCCTCTATGCATGAAAACTGAAAACTAGTAATTATAGAGTGGCAGAGGAAAATTAAGTTTTTAACCAAAGGCAAAGATCGCTGATGGGAGGGGAAAAAAAAGGGGGGAAATAAAGAATGGCCAACCCAATTAGCTGCTTATGAAGAATCAAGATTTCGAACATTTGCTCTTCCATTTTCACTCAACAAGGCCGTGATTGACTGTGCTTAGATCTGTACAGTAAGGCAGATAAATCGCCATGCCACATGCACGCAGCGCTTAATCATTTGTAATAGCCATATTTGCTTTGACACGTAATTTGCCGTACTAAGCCATTTTTCTTGTTCGCTAGCAATCTACTTGGCCTTTGCTATATAAAACATGTAACGGTTTTCTTTAAATACATTTCCATGCTGATGTATGAGCGCTGTTTTATTTATTTTATGTAGCCAGAGTTCAGCAGAAACAAAAAGAAATCATGCATTTGATTTTTTCTTTTCTACATATTTTTCCAGCTATGATTTGTCATTTGGCATTGAGATTTAGTGTCGGAAATAAGAGGGGGGAAAAAAATAAGCGAAAGCTAATGTTCTATTTTTGTCTCCCTTTTTTTTCTCTGTTTTCTGTTTTTGTACAAGTAGCTACACCATGCATTAAAGCGATCAGCCCCAGCGAAGGTTGGACCACAGGAGGAGCCACGGTCATCATTATTGGAGATAACTTCTTTGATGGGTTACAAGTGGTATTTGGAACCATGTTGGTGTGGAGTGAGGTAAGCATTGAGAATCAGCTGGCTTTGAAATGTATGTAGTGTGTTCTCACCGACTCCCAACAAGCTGTCAATACTCAATTGACCTGCTCTATCAGGAGGATTTATTTCAAACTCTTTTTTTTTTAATCTTTGAATTCACAACGGGCTGTAGGGTTGGACAGTTGGAGAACAGAGCCAAGGAATGTCTGGGCCCCCTAGTGGAATGCAGCAATAGGCCTTTGAGCACAATTTGACCAATTAGTGTTTTTCCTTAAAAAATAACTACAGCAGGAGTTTGCAGCCATATGGAGACAATCTTCATATAAATTATGCCCTGTGGTCTTTCCTGCAAACCAAATTCAGGGATTACTTGCAGACATTTTTTCCCCATCAAACCTTTTACCAAAGTTTTGACAGCATTATGCTGGTGGTACCCATTACATTAGGTATATATTGTTATATTAATTGTATGTTGCCTTATATTGAACGTAATGACCTAGTTTATAGATGTGAACATTGTTAGAGTTTTTGGTTTTAATTTCACTTTCCTTGTGTAATATTTCCAGCTGATAACACCACACGCCATCAGAGTTCAAACCCCACCAAGACACATTCCTGGAGTTGTTGAAGTCACACTTTCCTACAAATCAAAGCAGTTCTGTAAAGGAGCTCCTGGACGATTTGTTTACACCGGTAAGTTTCCATTCAATTTGTATTGCCATAGATCAGGGCAGTGTTTGTAGTAAATATGAAATACAAGTTAGTTTAGTGTAAAAAGGTCATTAGTACTGTTTATGAATATGTCTATTTTCCATACCTAAACAGAAACATAGCACTGTATTTATATTTGCATCTTGTCTTTCTGTGGTATTGGCCTTATTAGGCTAAAGAAGGCTCAGCACTGATGTCCTTCAATGGGATCAGTGGACAGAAAATCAGTTGCATGTTTGAGAGGGTTGATAATGATCTTAGAAATATTGAATTCTGCTTAGCAATTGAAAAGTGCCCATAGATTTAAGAGGGCCATCAGATGTGCCACCACGACCTGAACACCCAGAGGCACCACTGTCTGCCAGGTGTTCCATAAGCATGAATGCTCAAGTTTCCCCTATCCCTCCGCAGAGGGAAGGAATGTCCAGACAGTGGCACTGCTGTTTATCTTCTGCTGGATCGGTGGCGATCAACAGATTTTTTACCTGAGAGATCCACTGTTCCCCCTCAAGATTGGTGGGCTTCTGGTGGATACGTGGACTGTCATGTGAAAACATTTACATATCAATACAAATATTACTAATTGCTCTTGCATATAGGCCAAGTTGTCCTTCGGGCTTACTTGTCCTTTAGTATCATGCAAAGGGCAGCACCTTGGGCTTACTGGTCCTATAGTATCATCATGCAGAGGGCAGCACCTTAGGCTTTCTGGTCCTTTAGTATCATCATGCAAAGGGCAGCACCTTAGGCTTACTGGCCCTTTAGTATCATCATGCAAAGGGCAGCACCCTGGGCTTACTGGTCCTTTAGTATCATCATGCAAAGGGCAGCACCTTAGGCTTACTGGCCCTTTAGTATCATCATGCAAAGGGCAGCATCTTGGGCTTACTGGTCCTTTAGTATCATAATGCAAAGGGCAGCACCTTAGGTTTACGGGTCCTTTGAAAAGGCACTATTGTTCTGTCACCAGCAAAACGTTCAGCATTTTAGTGGTTATGCTAATGAAAGGCAATAAAGGGATCGTTGCTTGTTGTTTGTTACTGTACATCATTGCGCTCCTGTTAAAGAAAGGCCATCGCTCCTCCACCTTGATATAAAAACGTCATATTATGGCAGATTCCATTGGAGCAATGTAGTCATTGGTTTTAAAGTGAAGGGAAGTTGCATCTGCATGTAGTAATATGTGTTCATGTAAGGGCTGTGACCTGTAATTTTCAGAATGGAAAGGATGATGTGAAAAGGGGAGGGTTGTTGTTTTGTGGGCATCTGGTTCCTATCAGAGTATATTGTGTTCCAGACTTCAGTAACATTTAACCTTCTCAGTATGAGCTGTAGCGTAGGGCAACAAGGCCTCTAGATAATGAAACAAGAGAGCAGTGTGATAACCAGGCGCTTTATAACATACTTAAATCTGAAGTGCTGGGTAAATAGAGGCAGAAATAAGGTCCTCTCTTTTTTATTTTCTTCGAGCTGCTTACAGTAACCAATACTGACGGTGCAGTTTTTTCATGCTAAGGGAGGACAATCCCAAGCTACCCGCTCTGCATTGCCTGCTCCTTTTCAACAATTATAAAGATACAATTACCTTGGGAGAATGTGGCAGTTCAGTTGATTAGCACGGTGAATTAAAAGAGTGAGTCACAAATGACATGTCCAGCTATTTTCCACCGGTCTTTTGTATTCCCAGCGCACCTCACCCCGTTGTAAGAAGGTCAAAAATTAGAGAGAGAGATAACAGTTTTCAAGCAGCTTGCACTTAAGGAAAGAATTAACAATCATTGTGTATGTAATTGCCAGTTAATGGTATATTGCCTTCTCTTTACACAGTGCACAGCCGGCAATATACTGGCACTAAGTAACATTTTATCAATCTGTCATTTTTTGTAATTTTTTTTTACATTACTTAACAGCATGGGGTGTATTTTATTCTTGGAAGGTGGAGACTTGCCTTACTGTAAATCTGTGTAATATAAAACTAATTCACACCATTTTTATTATTATTAGTAATATTATTGCTGTATTTAGATTATTTAGCAGCACAATTATTAGCGTGCAGTAACCCATGGCAATCAATCACGTTTCAGCTTCAAAGAACATGCCAATTGGTTGCTTTGTGCTAGTTGATATTGTACATCGCTCTTTGACATATTTAAGGGTACACTATAACCAGAATTTAAAATTAAGTAGCAAAATACATACAGGGAGCACAGTCCACCTGCAGAGTACTTCAGTTTTTCATTCAGATGTTGCTGAACTGAACCAGTGCAGCCCGTTCGTTTTCGCCAGTCATCTGATGATCCTGGAAAGTGCCTCCTGGTCATGCTTAAACACCCTTCTAATGATGCCCATACACTGGTCGAATTTCGATTGTTTTTTAATGTACTGGCTGTGTGGGGCTGTCGGCTCCCTTTCAGCCAGCATTCCTTGATCAGCTGATCAAATTTTTGATTGATCAGAGCCGGCAGCCAATGAGCTGTCCTGACGGTATTCTGACAGGTGCCGGCGGGATCCACGCGCGGTTTGTGTTGATGGAGGAATCTGGGTAATTTTTTTTCGTTCAGCCACAAGTTATCTGTTAGGTGTATGGCCAGCCTTACTGTGTCGCACACAAAAAGTCCTTCTGTAAAAATTTCAGGATTGAAAATGTGTTTTTACAGCCACCAATCAGATCCAAACCTGCCTTGGATTTTTAAAATGTTGTTAGGGAGGGAGGATGTTGCACAGCACCAAGCTCAGGAAGGAAGTACATTCCTGCTGCCCTGTGAGGTGGTCTGTGTGTGCTTTGTATGTAGTGGGTTAGAATTAAACCAGATTAAGGTAAATTGAATGAACATTGTACATGTAGCTCACTTGTTGCCTGAATAGTTTTTTAAATGTGTGCAAGCTGGTCATAAATAGGCAGAATTTTTATCAGTTGCTAGGGAAGATTTGAAACCCTCTTGTGCTCCATTCACACAAGAATATTTTACACAGTATTTTCATTAGTGGCCTTCCAGGTTACTATAGATCCCTAAAAGATGACATCTGGCTGCCAATGGTTATTCAACCTTGCACATACTAATTACACTCGGCTCTGAGTGCCTGGTGCATGTTGTGACCCATGACAGCCATTAGGTTGAAGAAAGCAGGTCCTTGGTTGCTATAGGTTACTGCACACCAAGGATAAATATATACTTTTGGCACTGTTTTGGCAGAGCTGATCATATAATACCAGGCAACAATGTAAATTACATAAGCATTTTGTTGGTTCCTAAAGTATTAATTGAGAGCTTATTGGCCAAATTAAACATATTTATAGAGTCTATGCCAGCTATCACTAAAAATGCAAGCAAATGAAGGTGGCTGTGTTGCCTGTAGAGACTAGTATCAGCTTTTATTCCCTAAACTGCAATGGAACATGGCTACTGGTTGCTATGAGCAACATGAGGACTACGGATCTTCTGTAGCCCCCAGAGTTGCTTCCTCTTACTATTAGTCGTGTGAACAATAGTGTCAGAGACAAAAAAAAACAGCTGATTCTGAAGATGACCTGAGTTTCTCCTCACCACATCTGCCATCATATAACTCTACATGAAAGGGTATAATTCTTCAGGCAGCTGTCAGCCCCCCTAGTCAATCTTTAGTCCTAATCCAATTATATCTGTAGTCTCTTTCTGTGGTAATGATAGAGCCCTCAAAGGACAGCTTCCTACAAGCAGCAAGCCAGATTAGCACGCCTAAAAACTGTAATTGTCTAATATATCGCCGGGGTCCTGAATCCGATTATTACCTGCTGCAAGAATTAGACTTCGCCCAACCATAGTCCTAAAAGGGCGATTTCCAGGCTTGTGGGTGATTCATTGATCTTGCAGAGAGTTTCATACAAACTTTTTTCCTTTTAAACCCCAAAGATTTTTTTTTTGTGTTACAAAATTGTATATTTCATGAGACAGTTCCAGGTAATGTCAGAATATATATATCTCTCTCTATATATGTATAGAGAGATATATATATATATATATAATTTCTTGAAGACGTTTCACTGGTCATCCAACCAGGTTTCTCAAGTCATTTTGAATTGAGAAAGCCGGTTGGATGACCAGTGAAACGTCTTCAAGAAAAATACAGCAAGTCCAGTTGCCTTGACTTATTTTTTACAGATATACCATGACCTGGATGAATGACAACCTTCACAGACATACCAGGGGCTTGAAAGTTCAGTTGAGAGCTAAAATCATATACACAAACGATCCGCACTATATAAAGATAGATTCCTGTGGGATTCTCAACAGCTTAAAAATTCAGAATTGGTGCCAGCTGGCCAATACCCCACCAAAACATTTTAAAAAAAAGTTTTAATTCTGTTTTAAATCTCTTAAAATATTATAAAATTAAAAACAAAAATTAACAAAAATTAAACCAGAATAATTTTTTCCATATAAAAACAATTATTTGCACCCTAGAAACACTAGTTTCACAGTGTTGTAGGGTGCAAATAATTGTTTAAATATGGAAAAAACAATAATTGTTGTTAATTTTGTAAAATTTTAGTGTTTTGAAAGAGATTTAATAAAGATTTTGAACTTTAAAAAAAAAAAACCTAATGGGTTACTGGCCTGTTGGCACCAATCCTAAATGTATATGATAATGAACTGAAATAAGCACACTGGCAACCTTGACAGTTGGCATGCATTAAAAGTAGCTGTTTTGGGAGACATGAAATTGGTGGGTCTAGTTCCTCTTTAAGAAATATGCAACAATGCAGCATGGTCGGTTAACAACCATTCAAACTGATTTCTGATTGGTTGTTACGAGCTCTGACCAATCACTGCTATCTGCGTGACAATAATTCCGCACAAGATCAAGGATGATGCACAAAATGTAGTAACCCATAGCAGCCATTCCGTTTCAGTTACTGTAAGCAAAAAAGTGAATTCTGATTGGTTGCTGTGCTTTACATGTTGCTCCTTTCTTATATTTTATGTAAAAATTCCAGTGTATTTTTTTTTCATGGGTTCTGCAAGCCAGTTATAATTGGGCTCGGCATTGCAACACATGCATTTGATTTCTGGCCTGCAACACATGACACAGTTTAGCTCCCATTCCACTTGAGAAACATGAGAAGTGACCAATTTAACGATCTTTTGTGTGCATTCAAATGCAATTCTATCAATGACACCGTTCCACAAGCTTGGAGTCAATAGCCCTTCCTATCACAGCCAAGACAAACTAGCTGTCTCATAGGTCAGCGCTCTTTAAACAAATAACTTGTATTCGCCGGGCAAATGACTGCTAATTACCTCCCACAAATCATACTATTTTTATTCCATCATAATTCACAGCTACTTCATTTGTTCACGCGGCACACATTGTACTGCCTGTCTGCCAGCAATTGTTGCAGGGATTCACTCCGTGCCCTGGTGTGGTTCGAGTTAACCCCTTCAGCCCACGTTTGGGACAACTTACCCCCCTAGTCACCACAGTATGGTTTTAGTTAACCCTTTAAGAATTGGGTTTAGCTTTTTTATAGCAGTAGTGTATGGATTTAAGGAATAAACATTGAACCAAATTTAAATTTACAAGGAGTGTGAAGACTGCCTAAAGGGCCGGCCCACCCAGAATGCACCAGCACCTACAAAAATCTGGAATGTCAGTTTTGGGTGTACCGAGCCTTTAAGCCCCCTTAGCTGTTGTATTGCTTTATGTATTTAAAGCTGTTCCATGCTTTATTTTGCATTCTATTATGCCCTTTGTTAATGGGCTGGCAATGCACTACAACTCATAAAAAATTGGATAGCAACCCTTTTCAACCCAACGCACCACAAGGCACTGGTGCAGTAGAACACACAAGTGTTTGCAAGGTACATTGATGAGCTATTCACATGCATGCACATTACCACAATGCATAGGTTTGAAGCCAGGGCCAATTCACAGCATAGCATTGTGCTAAAGGCACGGTATCTGCACACTATTGCACAGCGCAATGCAGCACGTGTAGAAGGTGCATTGGGGTGCCATTAAAAATAAATGGTACCACAGCGCACCATGCGCTGCGTTGCTTTTTCCAATATCATGCACTCAATGCATACACACCTGTACTCATAAAGTATGCAGGCTCCCACGGCTGTCCGCCTTCTTTGGAAATACCAATTCCCTGGCTGTCATTCTGCTCCAATGGCTTCTGTTCTTTTAGAATCACTGACTTGCACCACATATGCAGACTTACCTCATTTTCATCTGTGTCTCTAAAGTTATCAAAGCCAGAGAGAGCCATGCGACAAGCATTTTCAGTAGTAGGCCAGCAATAGCAGCCTTTATATTTCTCTCAGTACAGGCTTTCTTTAAGTTAGGACCATGGGTATGCAAATTCTGCACTGCAGCTGTGGTGAAACCACAGATCCCATGATGCATTGCAAGACTCTGACTGCTACAGGCATGACATCCAGAGACAACGGTATGATGGGATTTTCAGATTCCCCGCAGGCGGGGTGCCAGAGTTGGTTACACCTGAGTTAAGATATATGTCAGTAATGGGGGGGGGGGGATGTGTGAGGAACTGCATGTATATCAGACCTGTAGTATTCCCCTAAAAACACACTGCTGGTTTTGTGTACCGCTTGTGGTGTTCATTCACATAGTGTGAATGTTTGCTGGTTGGTTTTCTCACTTTCACATAATTATGACTTGTTTCCCTGACACGTTGGAAGATGTTCCATTGTTTTGCTTTGTTTACTAAAAGTTGGACGGAATTATGCAATTTAATTTTAAAAAAAACATGTTTACAATTATTGTATTGTAGCAGGAGTTTTACAGAGTGCGTACAATCCACTGAATTCCCTTGCTGTCCCCACCAGCCACACACACACACACACACATACACCCTGGAGCCAGTTAGGTCATAAGCCAATTAACTACCAACATTCAGAGCAGAGTTAAGAAATCCAACACAGAACCAACCTATGAAATGCTTGTAGATAGTGAACCCAGTACCCCAGCACTGCAAGGCTATGGTAGCAAAGACTTGGCACTTGTATGTATTACTGAATTATTAGTGAATCGTCAGTGGGTCCTTTGTCATCCATCATTATCCATTTTTCGTTGTTGTTGTTCTGCAGTCTTTTAGACCATGATTCTTGGCTGTCCTGGTACTTCCATATTGCTGTGTTATTATTGTCCTTTCCAGGATTAATTCCTGGATCTCTGTCATTATTTGTGTTCTGCAATCTCTTTGTTGTTTTGCTGACCAGTCTGCAGCTGCTCACTGACGTCTCTTTATTGGCAACACATTGATCAAGCTGACAATGGTATATTAGTTGTCCTGCATGAAATATTAAATGATTGGTGCCCTTTGTTGGCCGCCTTTGAACCAACCATCACAGACGGTGCAGCGGGACAATTTGAGGTCCCAGTGGCTCAGTATTTACCCGCTCACACATGCACATATTGAAAATGTCTGTATTAGATACAATGTGTTATATAAAAACAATATCACTCGGAGACAACCTAAACAAGTGGATCTTTTAAATTTTTTTCCATGTGTTTTTTTTTTGTCCTCGTTTCCCCCCCTTTTCTAAGCCTGGAAAGAGGTCTGAGGAATAAGACATAGCATTGGCGCTATTGTACCAGCAGACTATTTGTCCTAATCAGTGACACACATTTACTAGAATTGCTTAAAATGAACTATACCTCATATAGAAATCGCACATTTACAGCTGCCCATTCATCATCGGAAAATTGAGGGCCGGTAAACTTTTCAGTTCCTCCAGCGGGAACGTAGACATGCATCAAAATGTTAAAAAATGATTGGTGAGCAGGAACTGTCTGCCATTTATCAAGGAAAGGAAACATTATTTGCTAATTTTCCAAGCTAGTCTGTGACAGGGTGCTTCGTCTTTGGACCCATAGTGACCAACATTGCCTTTCTGTTATTAGTACAAGTCAAGCGCTTTTTGGCTGTTGCTAACAAGACACATTTGTCTATCACGCGTTTATTATTATTATTTTTTTTTATTTGTGCTGCCGGTGGCCAAGGATCTCAGTTTTCATGATAGAACGTTGTGTTGTATTTATATTCAACTTGCGGTAACTCAGAGCCGCTGATAAATCAACAACTTTCCAGAAGAAGTCAAGGTGACGGTATCGACTGCGCTGCCCCAAAACTGACTTAGTGTAGTAGTGAGCAGACAGCCATTTGTCTTTTAAAATAATAATAAAAAAAAAGGACAAAGAGGTCATCTGCGTTCCAATCAATACAGGTTCAGATTTTTGTTTTGGATCGGATATCTATATCTCATTTTCTAAAGCACCATCAAAGTTTGATGTATCTTCTGCTTTTTCAAATAGCAGGATAGCTGTTCTATTAAATACAAAAGAGGGCTTGCCTTTGATGGCCTATCATACGCTGAGTGGGTTGAATTTGGTTGATGCGGCCCACTTCTCAAGGTTTCTCTTACACTAATATTTATAAGTTTGGTAGTCCTTAGATGGTGGATGATGTCTAATATTTGAATTTTCTGCAAGATTGGCGAATGCTTTGGGAGATTCTGGAGCATACAAACATATTAGTCAACTGTGTGCTTCCAATTATTTGGCAACAGTTTGGGAAAGGCCCTTTTCCAAAGCCAGCTCCATATAGACCTGATTTGGTGAGTTTGGTGTTGAGGAACATGAATATCTTGCAGAGAACTGAACTTTAACCTACTGAACACCTTAGTGAGCAATGTCTTCTCTTCTGACATCTCGTACCTGACCTCACAAATGCTCTTTAGGCTGAACAAGCACAAACTCCCACACACCCACTCTGAAATCATGTGGAAAGCCTTCCCAGAAGAGTGGAGGGTGTTATAGTTGGGGAAGAGGGAGTGAGCAACTCCATATTATTTTCCCATGGTATTGGAGGAGAATGTTTAACCTTATAAAAGGTTGGTTGGGTGTCCACAAACCTTTTTAGTCATATAGTGTACTTTAGCTTAAAGTGTCCTAACTTTACACTAGGACGCAGTCATTAAGGTCCATTAAAAGCAGATGAATTTCCCAGTAACAGAGATTCAGCTAAGTTAATAAGGAACCTATGTGAACTTTTGGAAAGAACACTTTTAGGGATGTTGAGTTGAGTTTTTGAGGTGATCTGTATTGCACAGGATGACTGTTTATGTGTGGAAGTTTGAAGCAGTACACAGACGGGTCTCCGAACTGTTGCCTGTTTGCAGCACTGGGACTTTCTCCCTTCTAGAATTTCTGAAACACCCTCTGTTCCATCAGATAATATGCAATATGGTTCTGCACAGTGGAAGGGCTATCAGCTGGTTTTAACTGATAGACTATTGTTTTCCCAAGACAGCAAGCAGCATCAGGGGGCCTTCAGAACATAAACGCTTATAAACTCAAACAATAGAACTTTTCTGTTTACACATATTAGATCGGACAATATATTAGAGCTTGGATCATTTCCAAATACCTTTCTGCCATCTAATATTGAAAATCACACTGTCTGTGCTTGCAAGGTCACAGCTAATTGTTGACTTGTTACACATTTGTATGAGCTGTATGCAGAAATAGATTGTGAAAATAGTATGACTTGACACCTGTCACCCAGTGTTTTGGACATTGTTGCAGACAGCGGGGAAAATACTTTATTATTTCCAACCTTACAGCTGTTGCTCAGCCGCGTTGCTCTGACCGCCACTGCTCCAGCAGATGTAGTTTAGTAACACCTGGAGTGCTAAAGGCCAATTCTTCTTGTTAGGGACCTGGTAACTGAACACCAATCTCTTTGTTATTGTTGTAAGGGAATACTTATTGTTGTTGCATTTTACTGAGTTTGAATTGAGGGTTTTCTTGCCTGTTTTTGGTTGATAACTAGGTGGTAGGAGAGTGACTGAGCTGTGCGATGCCAGAGCCTCATATGGAAATGCGTAAAAGCCAAGATTAGAGTTTTGTTTAAAGTACAAAGAGCTTTGGTCTGCCGTAAACCTCATCAGCAAATTAGAAGTCCACTCACTGCAGTACGGTGATGTCAACTTAGGTTATAAGATTGTTACCTTACACATAAGTATTAAAAAATGTTTATGGCCTTTATTTCATATAAGCAACCAATCATGAACCTTCTCTGACTTATTTTAACTTTCTCTTAGATGTGCAGTTGGGCATGACACATTGCTCATGCATGTGAGTGTTGTGAGCAGTTATGGATAGTACACATGCTGAGCTGAGCAGTAGTAGCACTGTGGTCTAGTAATGTTGGGAACTTGAGCTCAGTCCCTACCAGGAGGCACTGTCTGCACAGCATTTGTATGTTCTGCTCATGTGTGTTATGGCACCCTGTGGTTCTGGTTTTATCTCATGTTCCAGATGTATACAAGTAGTTTCATTAACTTTTGCTTAAATTGGCCCTAGTGCATGTGTAGCTGTGTGGTTAGGGCATAAGGTTCTTCTGGGACACTGGCAGAGATGGTTGGCCTATATATTCTGTAAATTGCTGCATAATTGTATAAAATAAACATCAATGAAAACAGGCAATAGTAATTTCTTCTTTGTTCTGATTGTTGTAAGTATTGTACTTAGGTAAACATTGCTGTAGATGGATTATATCCCATAGGCCACTAGTGGTCCATATTGCACAATATATATGGCATGCTCTATGTTATGTGCAGATTACATTTGGGCTCCAGCACACTGTACGTATCTGTGTATGGGCTAAGGTGTAATCTGACATAAGCATCTGTTTCAGCTCTAGTATTACATCTTGCCAAAAGGCACGGCCTTCCCTCAGAAGTGAGTGCAACTGATAGGCCATTTTATTACTGGCTGTTCCGTACCTGCAGGGCTGGGATTGGTAGACACTGCAGCGCTATAATAAACCGGCAACAAGCATCTTGTGTCCACGGTGTAAACATAATTGTCTGAATGCAATCCAATAGCTGTCGGTCAGGAAACTCTCTTCTCTGACTGGGAAATTGAGCTGCTGCCTTCTTTGTTTGACTCATAGAGCATTTCCTTGATTTAGGGACTATCCCTTTCAGTGTTCTAGCTGTCCCACCCCAAATCCTGCATAATAATAACTTCCACTTCAACATGACTTCCAAGCACTGCTGTGATCCTTGCTTATCAAAGTGTCTGAGATGAGAATTGTAGCCTAGTAACCAGTTTGACTGAAATTTTCATTTTTTAGCTGTCATTTAGTTGGGCTCAAAACCTGGCTGCACAGATAGTTTTTATTGCACCTTTGAGGCGAACCCTTCCAAAACGTAGTAATATATTTGATAGGAAAAAAAGTTTTCTTATCAGGGTCTGTATTTGGGTGTACATGCACACACCTGGAAGACAACAAAAAATCTTCCCTGAAGTTTCGTCTTGTCTCAGAAATACATCCATCTTAAGGTACCCATAGACCCATAAATGAGTCGACCAATCCTGTTGAATTGGTTTGGATCGTAATGACCTCACCACTCATCATCTGATCCTGTCTCGCTGGCTTTTGGTACATAAATCCAGCAGATCAGAAAACCTGCCCAAATCACTGTTGGTCATCCCCTAAAATAAGTGGTGGTAGAAGTGCTTACCCATGTCCCTCATCACCCCCCCCCCCCTTCCACCCAAATGAATGCAAAAACTTTCTCCGCGCT
>NW_017306661.1:1094724-1114724 GCF_000935625.1 Nanorana parkeri
AAGGCTTTCCCAATTCCCCCATCCCCCCCCCCCCCCTTTCCATGCAAATGAATGCAGAACATTTCTGTGCGTTATATTTTGGAGGCTGGTTGGATCACCTGTGGACAACCTTAGTCTTTGTATCGCCATTATACTCAAGACACTTTGATCTAGCCCTGCCCCTAAGTACTCCATACTCCACTTTTAATATTAAAGGAAGTTGCTGTCATTTTCATTGAAGGAATATAGGAGCTGTGATTGTTGACTTGCCTTTTAAGATGCAAGGCTGTTCTTTAACGCTCTGCATGGACCCTGTGTTTGGTCATAATACTTGTTTGTACTAATCCATTAAGCACTTTTGGAACTGAGACATATCCTTCTCTGCCCTTTGTGTATACATTTTGCTTGCTGTCACAAACATATACATTTATTTTGTGCCAGTTGGTGGTTTTAGTTTTGCTTTAAAGCTTCACTTTGGTGCTTTTCTTTATAAGCTGTTAAGCCAAATTTGAACTGTGTGTGTGTGCCATTTGTGCTGACTTATAGAGGTACAGAAATAAAGAGAATGATCAAAGCCTGTGGGGACACAGACTGTACTGCCTCAAGTAGCTGGCTATTGCTATCTGTTTTGTGTAAATGGGTTAATGATGTCTTAAGTCAGTTTAATAGAGGTGTCCTCACGCACTGCTTATCTTTATAGCTTTTTTTTCTTTTTTCAGACAGGGGTTGTCTGCTATTGATTAGGCTATTGGTGCTTTTGACATTGAGCTGTTAATGTGAGGGTTCTGCCTGGTGTCATAATACCTGTGTTGCTTTATCTTCTATATAGTTCTGTTTATGTAGTCTGGGTATTTTACTGTGTAAGTGGGATTGTAAGGTAGTGACTGCCCTCTAATAAGGGCCATCTATTCAGAACAAACATATTCTCTGAGGCTAGTTGTATATACTGATATGGGGTAAAGAAATAGTGCTTGTTGGCCATAGAAACAAACTACGCATACTGCTTAGGGACCAAGGTCAGGCCTCTGATTACAACACATACTACTTACCCCTGGCTTTCATTTATTGGCCCCTAGGTTGGCAGAATAGGTATCATTCATAAATACTGGATGAGGTTAGAAAATAAGTAGATCTGATTGGTTGGCATTGTTGAGATCATTGACATATTGGCTGATGAGTGATTAGCATAAAAATGTGGTCAGCATTCAGATGCAGTGCATGTCTAGTGAAAAGGATTTTTTTTTTATGGATGTTGGTCACAAAGATTTCCCAGCATGTTGAGAATATGTTCATGTGTCTGTTATGTGCTTTAAACAAGTCTTCTACTATATAGTCTGATTGTCCTAGGTTGCAAGCATCAGTATGTATATGGGCAGAGTAAACACTCTTTCCTATCCTTCAGCCTTGTATCAATCGAGGTGGTCAAGGAGGTGGGGGCAATATAGGTGCCTCAGCCTCTAGCAACCCAAAAAACAACTCTCGCTGTTATTTTCTAGTGGACTTTAGTGGGAACTTTTATATTCCTTTAACACACACACACACACACACACACACACACACACACACACCACACATATATATATTCTATATCTTACACAGTAACAGGATTACATTATAATATTATTTTCATTAAGGCAATCACTTTTTCCATGTATTTCATAAATGATTAAATAAAAAGAGAACATTTCCCTTTTTGAAGCTTCCATGCCATTAGTCACAAGGGGCAGCTCAGTCACTTTTGAAATAAATTAGTCCCAGAGGCCTCATCTTTGTAATCCAAACAAATTCTTGTTGTAATCAGCCTGCAACCAACAGGTGGAAATTTGAGGTGTGCGTCTTTTACAATACACAGACGGAACACAACCGATTCATAATTTTCTTAAGAGTCCTCTGTCAGGCGAAGCACAATGGGATCAAATCCTCTTTTACATTTCTACACTAAATAGGTTGTAATAGGCTGTAGGTTGTAGACTTAGCAAGTCAAGGATATTAGTCCTGCTTCAACAAGCAAGGCTGCCTGCACGATGACTGATGCCTCTGCCCCTCCATGCCTTTGTGTTTCCTATGTGGCCCTCCGCACTTGGCTTAGCCTGCCGAGTCCTGTGATTGAAATTCATTGCCAAATTTATTGAGAAATTAATGAGAAAAGCTGCAAAGTATTGACTTTGAGAGGAAAACACAACTCATCTTGAATGAGGAGGAAAATGCAGCAATAATTTAGCCACTATTGATTTCGCCCTGTCCATGTATTGATCTTCATTTTACAATATTAATTTGCACCTGCGATCGGCTGCAAAGGGAACAGATTTCATTTCTGGCCCGTGTTAATGCACAAAGCATTAGGTGCACTAAAGAACCGGCGCATCACACCACCTGAATAGCACGTCTTTATTCCCAACCTCTATCTATGCACTTGTTACCGAAATAGACTAAAAATTAATTTAATTCTTTTTTTTTTGTCTGACAAAATATTAAAGCATAGCCTTTGTGAAATGCATAGCACTTCATAGCCCCGTAGGCTGTATTTCATCTGCGTGAGGAACTATCAGCAACACGAGAATCCGACCACTTCTCATCATCATGCCCACATTGGTTCAAAGTTCATGAAATTTCTATGAGCATTGATCTAAACGCATTGATTTTTTCCCAGCAGATCTTTGAAATTTTAATTTCCCAAGCATCTGAATTTCTTAAAGATGAAATGCACTGGCCGGAGAGTGTGGATGATAAAGTGAAAGACTTAGCATTATTTTCAGGCTTCTGTTTTATTTTTTTCAATGCGGGGAAGCAACAAAAAGGCATTTTGTGACATTGTGTATCCTTCTTTGTTCTCGATAAGAAATGATGTAGGATTTTCTTATCGGGGTCACTCGGCCAGTTTCATCTTCGGCTGCACGGTGCTTTAAAAGTTAAAAATATTGAATTTAGGTGTGCTGGTTCCTTTTGCTGCTATCCTTAAGAAAATGCCGCGGGTCAGCTAGAGTTTAACCAGCTGTTGCCCCACTGCTACCTCTATCTCCAACCGCGGCTGAGGACAGCTTCTGTGTACGGCAGAGGCAATGATTGGCTGTTGGAGATGAGACAGCCAATGGGTTCCTCTGCTTCACACAGAACCTGCCGCAAGTTGCGGCTGATGGGCAGAATTGGCAGTGTGCTTGTTTTGATAGAGGCATGCATGGGCTACATGTGATCTCGTTACTCCTTCCATGTTACCATTGGCAAACATAGGAATGAAATCTCCAGCCTGTTTATTAAATCTGTCACATATGCACCAAGGTCATAATGCTATAGAGCAGAGTTACATAGCTACATAGTATTTGAGGTTGAATAAAGACAGAGGTCCATCAAGTTCAACCTTTGTGTGTCTGTGTGTGTGTGTATATGAGTCCCTGTGTGGTCTCGTTTTTAAGAGTACCCCTGTATGTTATGGTCTCTGATGAAGGTATCTAAATGCTATTTGAATGATTCAATGCTCTCAGCGGATACCACTGCTTGTGGCAGCGAGATCCAGATTTTAACCGCTCTACCTGAAAAAAAGCCCATACGCCCTGTGACATAAGGAGAGGGGACATCATTGAGGGGCGGTATGTTTCCCCTCGCTTTCTATCCTATGTGCATGAATAGCGGAACCCTGACCAGGGTTTCGCTTTGAC
Organism: Nanorana parkeri; assembly: GCF_000935625.1. NCBI lineage: Eukaryota > Metazoa > Chordata > Amphibia > Anura > Dicroglossidae > Nanorana > Nanorana parkeri. The sequence continues at coordinate 1,098,357 of NW_017306661.1, forward strand.
TTTGGGTCCGGATAGTCCAGCTCGGGCTTTGGGTCTCACCTGGATAGTTGATTGCTTGATGAATGCTTGTCCAGGTGAGATAAAAGGGGAAGGCTGAGACATGGTTTTGCTCTGGCCTGGGACTCAGACTTCCTTCTGAGAGAGCTACATGTTGGATGTGTTCAGAGAGAAAAAGAACTTTGCTGCCTGGACTGTTTTTCCCAGGGAAGGTGATCCCCCATTCGAGTTATACCCCCACAGCCCCTTGTGGTTAAATCTTTTCTAGTCCTTGTTACAGAGTTTACAGTAAAACGTTTATTGCAGATGTTGCCATTACCACTAAACATTTTGCACATCAAAATCATGTCTCCTAAACATTTAAGTTGGCTAATAAAGAATCCCTTTTACAAGGCAAACAGCTAAAAGTACAGTTGTAATAACATATGTGAATGGTCTTACCATAGGATTTCTAATTGTGTTCTTACCATAGGATTTCTAATTGTGTTCAGCCAGTCTTATAATTCACACACACTGCACAGCCAGGCAGCTGACACAACCTATTTCCTGGTAAAGCTTTGCAGCTTCCTGTGTCACCTCTATCCTTTTAGCCTGATTTATTGGAGAATAAATTTGCATCATTACCTCTGTCTGGTGAGCAGGGAGGTGATTGAGGAAGCTGTAAATCTGACCCAGGAAATGGTAGTAGAGTGGTTTACCGGTCTGTGCTGTCTGGCAGAGGTTTTTAGATCAGATGTCTGATTAGAAGGGATCTTCTTTTTACACTCTATAATTAATCCAGGCACTGAAAAAGACTCAACAAAAATATGTTGAATCACTATTGCTTCATTGCTTTTAAAACCTTTATCTGGAGATAGAAAATAAATATGCGTAATCGTCCAGTATTTTGTAATTGGCTAATTGCAGCTCTCAGTAAAACGTAAGTGACCTTGTTTAGCTGTTAGGAGTCCCGATTTAAAGACTTCCTTTTGGTGACATCTCATTTGAGTTTGTCTTGCCTTGTTAAAGCATCTTTTTCTCCTTTTTGTAAGAGCAAATTCTGACTTCGAGGCACCGAAGAGCATCCAGGGGGCTAAAGAGAGACATTCTATAGCAGACAATAATTTGAACACAGCAGTCTTTAACACCTGGTCAAGTTCACCTACTTACTTATCAGTAGGACATTTAATAACCACTAGGTGATATAATTGCTATTGACATCTGTCCCCCCTCGGATTTTGCCGCTTAATGTGTAAACGACTTGTCAGCAAATAGCACTTTGTCACTGAAATCACTAACACCCTCTAGAGGAATGTCTCCGAATTGAGCAATTTAATTTTACCTTATTTAATTTTTACACATTACAACCTGTGCTCATCCAGTCCAGTGGCTGCCTGCGAAGCTCAATATAACATGAAGGGTAGAAAAATGGAAAAGGAAAAAAAAAAAGACCATTGCATCTTATTTAACAACCCTTAGGATTTTTTTTTTTAATGGACGCTCTCTCTTGTCCTCTAAAAGGGATCTGCAGATGTTCTTGTTATGTAGTTACACTGCTAATGTGAAAAACTACCTCATTATGAGGATCTGTTTGTAACTAGAAAATGACTGCATTATGACAAATGCATGATTGGGAAGTTACAGGAAGATGATCATTATTGAAATGAAACTGGAACCGGTTTAATGGCTGCAAACAGCAGCTGGAATTAAGCAAATTAATGCCTTCCTGTTATTATTATTATAGCCGTTTTTTTTTCTGGTAGGAGGAAAATGTGTGTCAGTTCCAGATTCCTTACATCTCACTCCCTTTCTCTTTCCCTGGCTGCACACTTGCTAAAACAATAGCATTTCATTGCTAAAAGAAGCTGACTTCCTGCCATACAGGATCTTCCCCTTCCAGTTCCAGCCATGCACTCATAAAGCGAGGCCGGGAATGAACTCTTCTTCTGAGTTTTAATGAACATTGTTACAGAACCGAACTGTCTGTCTGACATATTTTGTAACAGTAAAGTTCTATGCAAATTTACACACATTAGTAATATTTGATCAAAGTTTTTTATTTCCAAATAAAGACTTTAAAGGGAAATTTAAAAAACATAAAAAAATTGCTGGGAGGTTGGGACATTTTAAATTGAGTCTTTGTGTACACTGTATGGTAGACATGTAAGCTGCGTAAAAATTTGGTTCGGTTATTTCGGAATTCTGGATTCGGATTCAAAATTCAATTTGGTTCCGGCTTCAGATTCGGACAAAATCCGAATTGTCATTAGCTTCGGATGAGTTTATGAATATTTATTGCGAATGCCACAGAAAACCATATACAGGTATTAATACTAAAGCTGAATCTCCTAGACCCGAATGACATTTGGAAGCTCCCGAATGCAATTTGGAAATTCGGATCCTGAATGCCATTTGGGCCATCTGGTAGCCTCACCTTTAGGATTATATGTATATACTGTATATGGCTCCCATGTTGCCGTTACAAAAATTTGTGTTCAGACCCATTTGGATGCAATAAACCGAAAAACACATCCGATTGGCCAGAAAAGTCACATGTCCGATTCAGTTTTGTTTTTGAACGAAATTCGGACGGGATCCAAAATTTGGAAATGAAAATTCGGATTCGGACACATTCAGATGCATTGGGATTCCGAAATTCGGATGTGTCCGAATTTCTGAAAATGCATCCGAATTTTGATCCGGAACTAAACAAATCTCACATGTCTACTGTATGGCACATTGGCCATGCAGCATACACACTCAGCTCATTCATGACATCGCTAAGGTGCCGTGAATGGACCAGGGAGGTTGAAACCCTTGTGTGCATGCACAGGAGTTACATCATCAGTGCCACCCAATAGCTGATGAGAATTCCCACAGAGCCAGGAAGTATCAGAAGCAGAGAAGGTGGCAGCTGGGGACAGAATGAGGGAACAACGGCACAGGAGAAGGGGACACTTGTAAGGTAAGTGTGCCATATTGTGCAAGTATGTTTGTATTGTTCACAAAACTAAAAAAAAAAAATATTGTAGGTACAACCTTTAAACACTTGCAAAGTGCTCAAATTTAGACACTTAACAGGAGGCTTGGTAAACCTTTTGCTGCTGTAAAAGGAGCCATAATTTAACGGCCAACTCTGCCCGCATCTGATATACTGTATCAGCTCAGTGTGCTTCATGGAAAGATAATGCTTGCTGTATTTTCACATCTGTCAGGGACCCTCCTAGTGAGATCGCCATACCTGATTATGCAATGGCTACAGCCAACATACAGTATATATGCTTTCACAATTCTTGGCAATGTTCTCCATAATGTTTACCCTTATTTTATCCATTCAACATGTAGTGTGTAGCTCTAGGTTGTATTCATGTAGTGTGTAGCGTTAGATTGTATCCATTCTGTATGTGGCTCTAGGTTGTGTCAATGCAACATGGGGCTCTAGGTTGTATCCATGTAGCGTGTAGCTCTAGGTTGTATCCATGTAGCCTGTAGCTCTAGGTTGTATCCATGTAGTGTGTAGCTCTAGGTTGTATCCATGTAGTGTATTGCTCTAAGTTGTATCCATAGTGTATTGCTCTAGGTAGTATCCATGTAGTGTATTGCTTTAGGTTGTATCCATGTAGTGTGTTGCTCTAGGTTATATTCATGTAGTGTGTAGCTCCAGGTTGTATTAATGCATTGTGTAGCTCTAGGTTGTATCAATGCAGCGTGTGGCTCTAGGTTGTATTTATGTAGTGTGTAGCTCTAGGTTGTATCAATGCAGTGTGTGGCTCTAGGTGGTATTAATGCATTGTATGGCTATAGGTTGTATCAATGCAGTATGTTGCGCTAGGTTGTATCCATGCAGTTTGTAGCTCTAGATTGTAAAATGCTTTGTGTAGCAAAAGGGCCAGCAGCGTACACAACTGCTACATGACCTATGGCCTCTTGGGGGGCTTAGGTTTGACCTAGATTTAAGAATGTCTTTTTACTTGCGAGGTGAAAACAACAATATGATGTGTTTCATCAATTAAAATTTCACACCATCTACTGTTGTGTGAGACATTTGTGTATGTATATAGAAGGTGTAACTAATGAGTAGATGATGTTGGGCCCAAGAGATGGCCAAGTAGATGTGCTTAAGCTTTACTTTAATACAGTAAGGCCGACCCATATTAGCAGATCCATACTCCACATTTTAATAGTAAATATGCATTGATATAATTCCAATACATCCAAGCGACCATAAACTGCATCGTATAGAGAGGTAACCGATTTACTGCAATTTTGTTCACAGTTGACCTTGAAATATGCAATGTTAGCAAACTATTTACCCAAAAGAAATCTACCATTTATTATATGCAATATGAAGGGCCGCATTAATAACACGTATGGCTAATGTGTATGTTTTTCTTAAATCTGCAAGCCGATAGCCCAACACTGAAGTCACCTGCCATGTTGTCTTCGGCTCTCTCAACGTGAACTGACATCACACGCCGTTAAAATTTCATCGATTGTGCCGTGATTAATCCCCCAAGTACATGCAAGTGACTTAAATATTTAGCTTGTTTCTCCTGTTATGACTTTGAATGCGCAGAGAGCCGGCAGATTAACTCCAGAGCACTCAGAAGTATTTAAATATGTATCGTTTTTGAGTGTCGGGCTGCTTCATGGCGGAAGAATCATGGAGTATATTTGGTCATGTCAGACCCTATTTGTACGACCCACTGTGGATGTTGGCCTGCCTCTGATAACAGGGTATCTGCTTCTTCCAGGGTCTGCCTGATTGCTTGCCTCATTTGGCATGGAATGTGATTCTAGCCGTTTCAACTCCCCCTGTTCATTCAGGTTTTTATTGCTATGTAATTTTCCTATTCTAAAATAGCAGCTCTCCAACCAAAATGACTATGCATTAAGCCGCACTAGCCTGCTCAAATGGATATTAATACAGTTTATCTCTAAAAGGACGAATAATGTATTTCAAACAGATAAAAGGCCTCCCATTAAATGAGGAATGTTAATATCTTATTGCATAGTTAATACAGAGATATTTCACAAGGGAAGCCTGCTTTATGGCTTCAGATACAAGAGGCTGGAAATCTGTCATGCCGGGAATGATACCATTGTCCCTCTATTCAGAGCTCTATATGCCGAATATTATTCTTTTTACTCTAATTAGTGTGCTTTTACCGAACCGCACAGGCTTATTCAACGTGGCAAAGAGCGATGTACAGAGTGCAGTAAAGCAGCCCAATCAGGATTCCTCTTCCACTGCAATTTGATCTGATTGGTTGCTGGTGGTTACTGCACTTTGGACATCATCGTTGCTCTTTTGCGCTGCCTTATTGAATAAGCTTGACAATGATAGCAGCTCTTCAAAGCATGTGTGTAAAAAGCAAGACTTAAAGGCTAGGGATTAAAGGAAGAATTACGTTTGGGAGAGATACACAGGCACTTGAGTACAAGGCAAAGGCATTATTCGCGTAGCAGTGAAAGAACCCATACAACAGTGGCGTAACTATAGCCATAGCAGCCCAGGTGGCTGCTATGGGGCCTGGGGGTGGAAAGGGGCCCCATTAGGTTGTTAAGACAAATGAAACATAGAACTTGTGAAGATAATGCAGTACTATATCATAAAGGGTTGGAGTGGTTGCAGTTGATGACAACCCTAATCCTCTGTACAGTCTACAGTTTAGGAAAGTTGAGATCAGATGCACAAGAGGAGTCTTTGGGATCTTGGTGTCATTAGTCACAGCTCAAAGAGAGGTCATCAGGGGGACTCCATGGGGCCTCACAGCAAAAACTTGATGATCTGTAGTTACGCCCCTGCCTTAGATGTTGATGAATGTCCAATACTGTTAACAATGAGATGTAGGTTGTCATTGTCTAATGTGCATTAAATCTGTCTGGAATAGTTAGTAGGTTGAGCCACTTTTGAAAATACCAGCTGCCTGGCTGCCATGCTAGTTATTTGGTTCCAGGAATGACCTGATGGAAGTATGCAGATCGGGTGTGTTGACTTCACTAGCTGCATACTTGTTACAGGTCAGTACCTTAGTACTAAAGCCAGGGACAGTCAGGCAGACTGGTTTTCAGGTAAGAAAGTGATGACCTTTTATAGACTCTGTCCTTACTTTTTTTTGGACCTTTTGTTTAAATGATGACCTGCCCATTAATCCCTTGCAACAGGCATGGTATACCTGTGTTGTTTAGGATGACCATGCTCCCTGAGGGCAGGATCATACCATTTTCCGGAACAGATCTGGTCTGGAAAATGGTGTGAACTTGCCCGCAGTTCCAGTGCATTCCAGACCAGACAAAATGAGACAAGCAGAATTTTTATGGTCTGGTCTGGAAAGGAATGCGCTGGTGTGAACAGAGGCATGAAATAGCATAGGGATACATTAGGATGCAGTTTGGATCCGGAAACAATCTGGTCTGGTCTGGACATGATGTGGTGTAAATGGGCCCTGAGTGTAAGGAATGAGAGTGAGCCGGTTGCAGATTTAACCACAACTCGACTTTAGGAGGTCAGACTCTTTAAAGTGCATCTTTTCACAAACTGAACCCACATGTAAGCCATCTCAATAAACAGAGGTCATGCTACTGTCAAATATTAGACCATAGTTATAGAAAAAATGGGGGCTTAGTATTGCTACACATGCTTTTTTTTAATCTGGGGTTCATTTGCCTTAAAAAAAAAAATCCATTAACAACCTTTACAAAATGGTATTTCGAAGTGTCGTTGCTAAATGGGTTTTGTACATGACGCTGGAGTAATATTTGCACTGTGTAGAATGACACGAGATCCTGACATTTGATGACTACCTTCAGCGCTTCCTACAAGGTCATGTGACACTCTGAGATAGAGAAATAGGGGCACGCATACTTTATGATAAACACATTCTGCTCTATTCTTTCATGTACTTCTTCTGCAGCCATGACTCTTAAGTTACCCAAGGCTCCTTTCTCTAATTATCCACGAGGTCAGTAAGCAAAATTGGGAAGAAGCTGGGAGATCAATACAAATTATCCCTGAGCAAACCAGTGCTGACAGTTTGAATTGCAGCATATGTTTACCCAAAATCAGGCAATTTATCTTAATATCAGCAAAGTAATGCAGTGCAGGTGAAAGGTCAGGCAATCTCTCCACCTCATAATTACCCAGTTCTAAAACAGGAAAGTGGTATTGATTGGCCTAGCTCAGTACTGTGTGACTAGGACGTGCCAGTGCCTTGCCCTGGCTCTGCTGGACTCTTGGCTTGTAAACTCGACACGCTAAGGATTTATTAGATGTGTGGAAAAGGTCTTGTGCTTCCTACTTCACTTTGAGCTTTTGCCAAGGAAATTTCTTCTCCTCCTTATTTTGTCTAGCAGCAGGGTGGAACATCATTGTTTGTTTGTTTATTTAATTTAGTGAACTCTTAGTTGCAGTCCATTAATTAGAAGCTCAATTTTTAATGCAGAAATTGTTTTGCAGTTATATTTTTTACTTTTTTATAAACAGCGGGTGTATTCAGTAGCAATTTCTAGAGAACACTGGGCCACTAGTACCTACCCACAAGGAACTTTACAGCCCAATGCAGTCAACCAGAGAGACATCTAGATATAGATATGTATGAGCTTTAGTCACCAGTCCACTGTCAATACTATTTCACCCTCCCTGTGCCCACAGAAACAAAAAGTGCAAACTCAATATGGCTGTTTAATGAAAAGTTTTAAAATAAAGCTAGTGGAAGGAACGTTGTTCATGGGGACTATATGTTTCAAACTTGTCCTGGCAAACACAACTTAAATCAGAACTCTAGATCTTTTTTACACCGTCCCCTGAAACTCTTTTTTTTTTTAATTACTTTTTTGGGATTTTTTGGCCAGTCACATAACATCCTTGGTTCTTATTCATCTTCTCCCAATGGTGGCCCCGGGTGGCCTTCAGTATTGGAGAGGACAGCTGATGTTATGACAGGAGTGTAGCTCTCTGCACATGTATTGTGAGCTCAGGTCAGCATGGTGACACCCTTACTCACAGGAAGTGGGTTGAAAGATGCTGCTGCTCATTCCACCTGGACAAGGACCAATGGCGGAGCAAAGTTTCTGCAGGTGACAGCTCACAGTGGGTGTATGAAAGTAAAAATGAAAGCATAATCATTGATGTTTAGTTGGGGCTACTTGGGACAGTATTGGTTGGAAGCGAAATAACCTGTTGTGTTTTGGGAGTGACCTGATGGGAACGGAGTAAAGTTCAACATATAACATTGTTATATACTTTTACCAGTCTTCTAAGCCTGGATAAGATCATGATCAATCATATTAGCCTGCAGGAGCAGTAAAAAAATAACCAGTGTTATTGTTTGACACTGACACATCTAAGGGCCAGAATGGGTCCCTATGACACTCTCAATTACATTTATGAAGAGGAAAACCCTGTAAGTGCATCTCAAATGTATGGAAATATCTGTTCAGAGATGAAAGCATATAGTTATTACAAGTCATAAAGCTTCTGAAAGCTTGCATTAGAGCTTCTATCACCTGTCACTAACATTTGCATGAAATCAATAGCATGAAGCCATCTATCTTTTTCTTGACCACTTTTCATCCTGCCGGCTTCATTAAGTCAAACAGTCACAGTAATTAGGCAAGCAGAAAAGATAGCTGGGCATGTTACAGAAGGATGAGAATTTCTGCTTTACTCTGCTCCCACATGCAGACATTTATGGGGCCCAGATGACTCTAAAAGTGCTCCACAGCAAGCTGAATCCTCTTATGGGTTACAAAATGAAATCTGTGATCTGATTGGTTGTTGTTGAATACACTTTTCCTCATCACCATGACATTTTTTTTAATATAAATGTCTCATCAGTAAGAGCAGAAAAGTGGCACTAAAGTGATGGCATCTATTATCATAACCTGTAAATTGCAGGTTTTTAATATGCTCAGGGTTTTAAATCCTGCATGGTACCAAAGGGAACCTGTCAGGACAGAAAAATTACACCCGTCATTGCTGACTTGATTTTGAACTCTAGGGCAATCGACATCCTTATCTTCCCTTCACTACCTAGAAAATCCTTAACCCATGTGCATGGCAGGTGACTGGACACTTCACTGGCTGCATACCTTTTCCTGCCCAATAATCAAGATGAGTATGATGGCCTCTGCGCTTGCGCTTCCAAAAAGGCAAAGGGATGGTAAGGCTTCTTTCAATGGATCCAATATTTCATTCATCAAATTCACATCAATTCGTTTATACTGAAGGCACCACCAGACTGACCAAGGTTTGTCCACTGCAGTGAGGGAAATTAAAAACACATTTCCATCCCACTGGTTTTCGGATTTCCATGAAGTTTACCTGTACAATTGTTCTACAAAGCAGCCAACCACAGACACACATCTACTACTGTCTGTGTTTGGTGACCTAAAGGCTCCTTTTTTATATTGTTCTTCCTCGATTAAGATGTTGTCCTTTTACCCAGTGCAAGCCCAACATATTGCATGAGACCACGGATTTGCACACTTGTGTAGGCCTATAGCATGACAAATTGTCCCCTTAGTCAGCTTTGACAGCTTCTGATGATTAATAGCCTGATTATGAAGTGGGTCCTATATATATATACAGAATATGCATCCGAGAGAGTTAAGACTTCTGCCGTGTCACAGATGCAAAGGCGTTCATTGAGAAGCCTTTACTATGTACAGCAGAAAGAAAGAGAGAGAAGGCCAAAATCTCAGCAAAAGCCGTGTCATGTAAAATCAATACATTGGATCAATTCTTTATTAACAAGAAAATGTCTTACTTCACATTCCTATGTGGACCTTTGTCTCCGGAATGCATGATGGAATGTCAAATCAAATTGCAGTCTTCAACTTTCTGTCATGTTATCGAGTGTATACACGGGCGACTGTCTACGAGATAAGTGCTCCGTGTTTAGACAAATAACTCAACCACTTGTTAGAAATGGTATCTAATTATTTTGGACTAAGAAACGCCGTAATGCCAGCTGGACTAATCGATATTAAAAGAGGTGGGTTAAAAATGAAAACAGAGCCAGCGTCATAGGAGAACATTAGGAGGTAATGCCTCCCAAAAATGAATAATGTGCCCCCACCCTTACTTATCCTTAATATTGCATGTCCAATTATTTATCTAATTTTAATGATGTTAACTCATTAAAGTTATAGTGTCCCCCTTCACCATCTCCACCCCTCTCTTCCCTGTCTAATGCCAGCTCTGCCAAAAACCTAGATTTCCTAAAAGGACTTTATCTTGTTAGAGCCAAAGAGGCTGCCATTGCTGAACTCTCATTTTGAGAATGCCAGTTCCATGGATGCCAAACTTAAGCTTTGGCTTTAATGCTTTTGGAGTTGATGACCTGGAACAAGGATATAGAGAAGGAATTCTGACACTTGTGCTTATTTCAGGTCAGACATAGACAAGCAACTAGCATTTTCTTCAGGAGGTCAGGAATGGCGGCCTCCGTACTTCCCTTGTGAGAGCGTCACTTTAAATACATGGATATCAAAAGTCATAGTAGATTTTGCACATCTTTCTAGTATTACCCTGTGGCATGTTTCAACTCATCAGCCATTGCTGTCAGAGAAGAGCCTGGATTCAGCTTCCTTCAGTGAGATTGCTGGACATAAAGAAATTATCTTGGGTCACAAACTCAAGCTGTGACTTGGATATCTTCAGTACCGTAATCACTAAAAACCTTTTCAATATAGCTTTTTAAATTTGGTTACCAAAACTTTTGTAAAATACACTTTTGGTGTAATGGTCCTCTAAACTTTAGAGTTCTTGGCCTTCTTTTTATGTAACAAATGGGTAAACTAATAACGTTTTTTGCAAGCCGGACGGAAAAACTAAGCTTTGATTTATGATGCACTTGCCATAGTGGACTTGCTTGGTTAAAAATCATATCAACATTCCAAAGTAATATCCACTAATAAGAGCAGTGTTTTCATCTCAACTCAAACGCCTGGGCCTTCAGGCTTGGTTTCTGTGTTAAGTCTGGCAGGGTGGTAATAAAGCCCTGTGACTTCGTCTATAGCTTGTTAAACACAACGTGTGCAGTCGAACACTCCTGATCATGATTCATGCACTGTACACAGCAGTATGTGTCGCTGATTTACGACCAAGCGCAGTTCATAGTCAAAATTACAATTTGAGGGGGTAGGAGAAAAAAAAAAGATTAATTACTATTTGTGGCCTGCAATTTCACAAGGCTAGTGGATTGCAGCAGTAGAATGATATGCCCTACATCAGTTTGTAGTCAGCCATTCACAGATTATTAAAGCTTTGCAAGATTAAGTGCACCTCCTGCTAGGTTTGTACTCAGGCAATCTGCTAGACAAGAAAAAAAAGAACCACTGGAATAAATCCAGAAAAGGCAATAGTCAGGCATATGTCATAATTGCAAGTAACCTATAAATCCATTCCACTAGTATGAAAAGCATGGGTTGATATAGTCCGCACACCCATGCAATACGAACTATGGCCCGCAGACATGCTCTTTAGTTTTACTTTGTTGTTTTTTTATTATCCAGTGATGCACTAAAGACTAGCAGGCCGCTGTTTTAGAATGTCTTCCCTGATAACCAAAAAAAAAAAAAAGAAAGAACCATTTAAGTCAAAATTAAAATTCTTCAAATTGGCACCTATATATGTAATCTGTAGAGATGTGGATGCTCTAACAGGTGTAAGGTGCAAAAGCAGAGAGTGAGTAAAGGTAACAGGTAGTTGGTTCATTGTGGTCACCATGAAAGGTGGTTATCAACTGATTTTTGAATGACCATAAAGAGGTAATACTGATTTATCTATCTATCTATCTATCTATCTATCTATCTATCTATCTATCTATCTATCTATCTATCTATCTATCTATCTATCATACAACACGAGAGTGAGTAAAGGTAACAGGTAGTTGGTTCATTGTGGTCACCATGAAAGGTGGTTATCAACTGATTTTTGAATGACCATAAAGAGGTAATACTGATTTATCTATCTATCTATCTATCTATCTATCTATCTATCTATCTATCTATCTATCTATCTATCTATCTATCTATCTATCATAAAAGCAGAGTATTGTACCATGTTCGCCATCCATAAAGGTAGACAGTGAGTTAAAGTGATACCATTTGTTGGCTAACTCAGTAGAAATAAATGGTAGAATCGGGTTTCGAAAGCGTTACAATCTATTAGGTTAGCATTGTATGAGTTAATCTATTGTTGGCATTGGTGTAATTGGTGTAGACTATGTCACAGACTGTAGCTGAATACCATGTATTTACATCTGTTTTCTGTGTATATTTCATATCGTTCTAAGCCTGCTGTAAACCTTTGTTTTCCAGCCCTGAATGAACCAACCATAGACTACGGATTTCAGAGATTACAAAAAGTTATTCCAAGGCATCCGGGAGATCCTGAAAGGTTACCAAAGGTTAGTTACCTATAGTTACCTAAGGGTTGTAATTTACTGTTTTCAGTTCATCAATAATGGTCACTCATTATGCACAAATTACCAATGTAGTGTCAACCAAAGGAGATTGTTTGGAAGTGCAGTGGTTCACTAATTGGATAAATGACCATATTGCCAGTGAGTCTGACTCCTCTTATAACGAAGATGATGTATTCCTGTTTCCAATTTATTAAACAAAGTTTTTATTCAGTTGTTCTTGTCCCACACCAGGGGACAAGAAGGGCTTTGACTTCCTGCCACATAACAGATCTATTCTATGGAGATTTTTTTAAACCAGAAATCGGGATCTAAACCACCAGTTGCCTTACTATAAAACTATAAAATTAATTGAGTCATGAAAACTGTGTAACAAGGCAATGTTTCCTATGAATGAATTAAACAATCTGTAGTAACAGATTTCAGAACTTTAGTATTTTCATATTATCAATAATGTAGCCCAGTTTGAAGAGGTGCTGCCCCTAGGTCCATTGCAGTGATTCTCACTAATTTAAAATCAGTAGAGTTATTATTTGGGCAGTTTTATGTCCCAATGTGATCACTGTCCAATGAAACGCTTTTCTTTACTTTTTACTAGTTTACACAGACTTGTTTCAGAATATCTTTTTTCCTAATATTCCATCTATTATCTGTTCTGCTAGTTATGAAGGGCTCTAGTACCCCTAGTAGTAGTAGTAGCAAGATTGCTATTGCTCACTGTTAAAAAATATATAACCAATACTTTCGTATTTCTCGTTTTCCCCATTGTAGTGCAGTTTTGATCTTCTCCTATAGAGAAACTGCTGAGTTTGCATTGCAATGGCCACAAGAATTTAAAAAGTAAAAGTGATTTCTACACAGTATCAATCTGTCCCACACCCCTGTGATTTGTCTTTGGATGTGACAGATTTACTTTTACCATCTACTTGTGAGGAAGAGCCTTGGCATCGCTGTCAGCCTCCAGTGTGATTTCTAATGTCTTCTACATTGTCCAGATTGGGGCATAACATTGTGTCTGCATTGAAATGGAGATATTGGCATCTCCTCTTCAATTTCAGATTATTCCAGTAACAAATCTCAGAGTTTCTGTAAGTAGCGGCAGAATAAATCAAAGATTGCACTCCTTCAAGGGAAGGAAGCATCATACAAGTATTTCGATTCTGCTAGGAGAACATAAACTTCCTGCATAATGAAATAGTTCAATTAAACATTTTCCACTCCAGTAGCCTGTAGTGATTTCCATCTAACCAGCCCCACTCTGATCTGTGATTATGTGACTCTTGTTTTCCTTTCATTTTCTAAAGCTCGATTCAGTTTAATCTTTTGTTTACAAAGGTTTTGTTATAAGTCCCCGACTTAGCAAGCTAGCAAATTAAGTCCACATATTAATATCTACAGGGACTTTTCATTTAAATGCACTAGATTAAAAGAAAAAAAAAAGAAAATGCTGCCTGGCTTGTTTAGACCCATCATGAACATAACATAGGCTTGATAAGATGTATATCATTAAAGATAAGTGGTTCTTATAGATATTGTTCTCTGTTTTTTTTATAACGGACTGTAAATAATCAATATTTACTTTCATTTGTTCAGACACATTATTTGAAATAATTACTTATTTTTAGCTTCTTATGTGGCTTCACACATTTATTTATTCCATGCATCTCTCTGTGTTCTAGAATCCTTTCCTAGCTGCTCTTATATGACATTACGGCTGTTGATGGGAGAATTCTATTCTGTAACTGGCAATAGGATTGCTTCCGTCAATCTGTAGTTTTTGAAAAACAAGAGGAATAGTCATTAAAATAGTTGGTAGAACAATGCATATTTTTTGCTGGCAAATATCCAGTAAACTGGGTTTTTGTATTTACCATCCTCTGATGTTTTTGTATAGAATTTATATGACTGGTAATGAACAGCCAACACATAAATGTCCTGGTATACATATCCAGCTATTTGCCACCCCATAATTGTTGCTTTAGCAGTGATCAGTTGGACAATTAATTTAAAAAAATCCCTTATTTTAGACGCTATTTTTATTACGCTATTTTTTTATTTTATAAATCCCATTGTATGCACCAATAATTTTCGTGTCATCAACTGCCATATTTCCCGCCTGTGCTTATTTAGTATATACATCTTTTTGGCTGTTCAGCAGAAAGACCTACACCCCAAAAGACAATGCGCCATTTATAGTTTGTTGGAGGCTGATTCTTGGAAAGCTATGTGCTAGATGAGTTAAAAGTGGGAAACCAGAACATAGCAAACCAAAGTTAAGATTTTTTTTTTTAAATAAATAGAACACAACCTTCCACAGATGAAATTCCATCTTGAATTTTAAGAGTAAAATAACAAACAGTTTAGTGACCAACTGGTTAGCACTTGCAGTTCTGAAAAAGATCAATGCACAGAGTTTGTATTTTCTTACCATTATTGTATGGGGTGCTGTGGTTCTTCCCACAATTCAAAGGCATACTAGTAGGTTCATTGGATTCCATCTACTTCAGCCTGTTGAGTGTCCACATTTGTAGGACTAATTCATGGACATTAGATTGTAAGCTCCTTTTAAAGTAATTTCTTATACTGATGAGAATGATTCAGTGTTCTTTTTAAGACTCTAAGGAATAAGTTTGTGTTCTATACGTGAGTAAAATAACTGCATAAGTGGCTGATTATCTCAATAATTTTTTTTTCTCTTGCATATATCGTTTTTTCTGTTATGCACCCCAGCAGGCAAGCATATATCACAATGTCAAGTAAGACAGATCAATACTAAGGAGTTTGAGCCAAAGAAAACAGACAAGATTTGTGAATATAAATCACATTTATCACAATCTAAAGAGAAAGTCTAAAGCAATCTTTTTCCCCCAGATTGTTTCATTAGAGTGTGCAAGGTGCAGTGTGTACCAAAAAAAAAATCTCTTACTTTATTTTTTTCGATTCTAGTGCCATTATGCACCAAATTTCCATTCATCCAAATACAATGCAAATAATTTGATGTGATAAATACATGGGACTTGGAGTACAAAAGTTCACCCCAGACCATAAAAATGCAAACCGTAAAACGCACACTGTTAATAAATTCCTGCCAACAAAATGTAAAACTTAGAATGCGCATTTCTTCGTAAGCTCTAGAATACGATGACAGGCCACTCTAGCCTGGTCGACCACCATTACTTGGCTCTTTTAATTCAGGTGAAACAGTATTGTTCAGGCTCCATCTAAAACGGCCACTGAATGAGATGAAATCTAGCAGTTTCAATAAACAACATAAATATTTGATTTTGTTCTAATGGACCCAAATGTGGAGTTCAGCGGCATGTAAATTAAACTGCCAAGTGATTCATCATTGTTAAGCCAGCCGTCTGAGCTTGGTTTACAAGGGTCACGGTGGTTCCTAAGTAAAACAGCAATTGGCCTTAACATACATTTTGAATGAAAAAAGAAAAAGAAAATGGAATGAAGAGAATCAGCTGTAAGTGTCAGAAGCTGAGGAGAAAAAATAATAGCAATGAGATGGGATTGTGCAGATGTAAAACATGTATCTCAATACAAGCCTGCCTGGATGAATGCTGACTTCATCCCAGACTTGATAATATTACCACATTATTGATTTCTTTTTTAGTTTTTTTTCCTCTTCTGAAGATGCATAATGTACAAGGCTTGATGGGTAATTCTGCTGTGGACAGAAAACCAATAAGGCATACATGCGCTGCTTACAATGTACACTACAAAGACAAATACCAGTTTGATACAAGCTTCTGTTTCATCAGAACAATGGAAGATCTGATATTTTTTAGCATCAATTATGTATATATTTTCCAGCCTACTGGAAGATATTTGTTCTTTTGTCTATTATTTGGCCTCGTGACATCTATTTTTCATTGTTGGCCATACACAAAAATCAGTTTAAAAAAAAAAGTTTAAGCCTTCGTCTTGCTCGGTAAAGGTAGAGTTAGAT
>NW_017306661.1:1119724-1171006 GCF_000935625.1 Nanorana parkeri
AAAAACAATATCCTGCTTTTCAGTTAAACATCAGTTCTTCAGTAGGAGCCTTTAAATATTTTGTCTGAAAACATGCTATTAAAAAAAGTCAAATTCCTTCCTATCTGGAGTCTCGATGTAATAAGTTATAACCTTGACGTATTGTTCAGTCTTGTTTGACTTTTTGATAGCCCTGCTTTTACATTTTCTGTTGTGTTATAGTTTTTAGTCTTGGCTACCTCTTAAACAATAACACAAACCCCTCTTCCTCTTGTGTCTTGCTTACAGGAAGTATTACTGAAGAGAGCAGCAGACCTTGTTGAAGCCTTATATGGAATGCCGCACAACAACCAGGCAAGTAATTAATGCACGTTGGAAAATCCATTCAGAAATATGCAATTTAGGAACTACCATGCGTGAACCTGGCAAGATATCAATACAGTCTTATTTGCCGTGGACAATTTTGCCAGTCACCTTAAGGGCAGTGTAATGTGATGAGCATCACCAAGGGGAAAAAAAACCAGAGAAGGGGATAAAAAAAAAAAAAGAAAAAAAAGCTTCATCTTTGCCATTTTTTTTTCTCAGAGCTAGTTTTCCTATCAGAAATGACAATTAGACGTAAGGTGCCAAAAGCATAGGCAATCGTTAAGATGAGAGAGTAACCTTGAATTCGGTCCAAAATATACAGTGACTAATAGGAAAGCCTGCACTAAACCTACCAAGCGCAGGGAACGGAAAATATTTAACTAAATTGTAACAGCCATGTATTCAGTCAATTTTATTTAACCAACTGGGGCCAGTTCTTATGTTGCACATGTATGCTGTCTTAGAATGGTTAGTCTACCCAAAAATCAAAACTGTAGTGTTTATAGATGATGGAGGATTCAGTTACCCTTCTCTCTTGGGGAGATCTTACCCCCACTTTCCATAACAAAATGTAATAAAAAGAAGCAAGTCTGCCAACCCGAACAAGTGATCAAAAGAAGGAACTAGGCTACAAACATCTCAACACCGGGACTGATAGATAAAACAATTCAGGGGGTTTTCAGTTGTGTGCTTTAAAGGGAGAGACCCTTTAAAGCACACAAGTGCTGTGTCCTGTAAAAGCTACTGTTAGTGGTATACAGTTATACAGTTGGTGTCACATGTAGCTTTAATTAGAAATGTCAGTTGTATACTTCTCCTGTGTTTTAGGAATGTTATAGGAAGAGCAGGTACACTAAACTCTTGAGTGTAGCTTATATGAGAACTTCCAGTTGTGTGCTTCTTTTGTGTATTTGAAATCCTATGGGAAGAGCAGTTACACTAAATGACAGTCAGGTGAATTCTGGGAATTGTTTTTGGTTTTTCTTTTTTGCGAATCGCAAGAAAATTCTAAAAAAGCACGGTTTCTCAAGGTGTCTGAAAGAAGACATTTCTGCAAAAAGAACTATCTTTCTTGCCCACACTGATTTTTCTGTATATTATATAATCTGCTTGGGAAGATATAAAGTAAAAATGCAGTTGCTCTGGGCAACCATTGCAATTTTTCTTTCACAAACTTTGATACATAAGGCCCTTGTTTATAAATAATCGGCTTATTACAGTCCACTTGGTCATATATCGCCTCCATGTGCTTGGAAATGCTGAGTAGGAACTACACTGCTGCAACACACAGTTTGACACATGCTGTGCCCGCTTAGCCCAAGGTGAAGATTTGTAGAAAGTTCTGAGCCCTTTTTAATAGGCAACGCAAATCACTGGGCAAGCATTTCATCCAATCCAATGTCTATGATTCCAGTCTAGAACAGTCTTGATTTGATGCCTGTCGAAACAAACCTGCATTAGATGGTAACCTTTTCTGTGTTTCTTGCTCTGTAGGAGATAATCCTGAAGCGAGCAGCTGACATTGCTGAAGCATTATACAGTGTGCCACGTAATCACAACCAGATCCCCTCTCTTGCCAACACACCATCTCACAGCGGAATGATGGGAGTAAATTCTTTCAGCAGCCAGCTAGCAGTTAATGTTTCAGAGGCATCTCAAGCTAATGACCAAGGTAGGTGGCTATGCCAGGCCTAACTCCAGATGCTGCTCACAGTGCTTAGTTAATATCTATTTATATTGTTTGATCTACCTTTATGTTGATCTTAACATGTATCCCTATCAGACAAGTAGCTTAGCGTTCTCCCCCATTGCCACAAAGCATGTTATCGTTTATCATATTATCAGGCTGCTGCTGAGTAGAGCAAGTATATTTGCAGTTGTTTTGACATTTGAAAAGTGGTAATTAGTTTTCTCAGTCTTGTAGGGTAGTAGCTTGCTGGTAGCTGCAAAAGGTAACAGCATAAAGAGTACTAAATGTTGGAATATAGCCCATAGATGCGCAACACCACCCCCCCATTTTAAAAGCAGCCTTTTAAGATGAAATCAGTGTAACAAACAAGTTGTTGCCTGTCACTGGTGGCATTTGAAGGTCTGAAAAGGCTGAAAGTTCATCTTCTGTGTTGGTACAAACCAGGAATGAAGCCTGTTGATAATTGCTAGTAAGGATAAATGTGAAAGAAGCTGACACAATTAGATCGAAGACGGCTTTTGTTGGCTGTCTCAGCCTGCGAGGGAACAACATAGTGTGCCATCGTAGATGATTTAAGTAGGGTCGATGTGATAAGGTTATCTTAAACTGCAACTGTTGATAGGGCCAGTAAGAGGCATTGTGAAGTAACGCACTGTAATCAATAAATCTGTGTAGTGTGTGATGTGGATTTGCTCAGTAAGAAAACCAAAGTGTCTTTTTTAAATGATTGTAACATTACTTTGTTTTTTTTTTGTGTGGGGTTTTCATTTCTTTCAGTAGGCTACAGCCGTAACACGAGCAGTGTATCGCCACGAGGATATGTTCCCAGTAGCACCCCCCAGCAGTCCAACTACAACACAGTCAGCAATAGCATGAACGGGTACGGGAATGCTGGAATGCCCAACTTAGGAGTTCCTGGGTCACCTGGCTTCCTCAATGGTTCATCAGCCAACTCCCCCTACGGCAGTGAGTGTTCTTAGCCATTCTACTTAATCTTCTTGCTTGCATGTTTATTTTTATGTATTAGTTCATTACTTTTTTTGTTTAAGCTTTTTTTTGTTGCTATCAGTTACTGGACAAAGGGATGGGTGACTGGAGGCTGAACATAAAAGAAGTTGAAAGTAATATTACCGTATGGCCCACAGCAATATACATGAATAGTGTGGTTCATACTTACCATCTTACTTCTTTAAAAAGAAAAGGATGTGGTCTTTGTACAAGAGTTCCATATCATGATCATACTTATTTTTGTTATCAGAATGCTGTGGTGTTTAAGCAGCTTAATATAATTAGTATGACATGACAAACCTATCCTAGTAAATCAAAGTCATTTTCTTGAAACGTGTGCTAATAGAAAAAAACATTAGGATGTGGCACTGGCTAAACCCCTATGCATCCTTTCTACATAGATAAAAATAGCCTTACTGTAGATAAACCACAATATGTAACCACATTATAAATATAAACACTAACAATGATATAAAATCCAACTATTCACTCTTGTAAGCCCAGTTCAATCAAGATTAGCCTGATGCCTGTGACAAAGCTTTGTCATGCCATAAGATTATGCACCCACAGACCTTCTCCACCCATTGACAAGCTTCTCAAACCAATTTGGGGTACATTAAGAAATTAACAAGTTGTCCTAAGGAAATTTCCATTACCATTGGCAGAACATTTTCTACTTGCTGTATTTTGATTGGCTGTCATGGTAGCTTTTTTGGTTATACCATGTACACTTTGACGGCAAGGTTTGACGGCACTGGGAGCAGAAATAGGCTCAGTTCAATATGACTGGAGGACATTTACCATTACGCAGCCCAGATCAATTCATGTTTTTGAAAGCTGCCAAACGCTGAGTGCAGTTCTCTTCTAAATTTGTCTCCCTCTCTTCCAATTGGTCTACAATATCAATAAGCATGGATCAGCCACATACCCAAGGGCCGGATCTTTAAAGTGGACCCTGAAGGGGAGATAGGAGAGAACTGAATTTGTTGGCTTTTAAAACCATTGCCAAAAGTAGCAATTTAAAGTGGGAGGGTACCTGGCAAATAGGGGTCAGCAGATAGCTCAAATGTGTATTTGAGTAGTACTGGCATACTCTGGCGCCACTGTTATCATTGTAAGACTTGCAACTGTTTCAAAAGACAACTTGAACATGCAAGAAAATATTAATGAGCAAATAGAGCTCATTAATATTACACACATTTATGACACAGGGCATGCACTGGCGTCACATTTTGTAATAATAATCCCAAATGTAGACAACAATGAGATCAGGTACCTTCCATGGTGCTCGGTACATAAAACCCCAGTTTCATCGGACTGAGAGTGGCCATGCCATCATAGTTATTTCTTTTTTTTTAGTTTAGCGTTTTTTTAACTTTACTTTTATTCCCAACCTTAAAACACAAGGCTGCGTCACTCTCTTTTTTATGTTCTGCCATGGGGTAAAAAAAAAAAAAAACTCCTTTTGAGTCCTGATTATTTTTGCTTTATTGCAGTAGTACCGTCAAGTCCTACAATGGCAGCCTCTTCGGTCACCCTCCCTTCAAACTGTAGCAGTACACACGGCATTTTCTCATTCTCACCTGCAAATGTCATCTCCGCAGTGAAACAAAAGAGCGCATTTGCCCCAGTCGTCAGGCCCCAAGCTTCCCCTCCACCATCCTGCACCAGTGCAAATGGCAATGGACTTCAAGGTGAGTTGAGTTTGTTATAAACAATAGCATGTGCATTGAGCTCTAGTGACATAATATGTGTTTTGACAGGCAAATTACAATTTCACTGGACCCCAATAGTCTAGTTTAAAAAACAAATTGCAAAGAATATGTTGCTTATGCCAATCAACTAGAATCCATATCTCATTCAGGTTAGAAAATGAAAGCACAATGGCTGGTTGTGATGAGCAACACTTAAATTTGACTTTGTTTCAGGCAATACATTTCCCTTTTATAGAGGAATATGGATTACCCTCAAAGTTTTCCAAGTTCTTCTACTCTCCTTGGATCTGGCCTGAAAAGAAAGTGCTGTTGCCCTTAAAGCAAATTGGCTGAAAAATTGTTATCAGTATTAGAGTTGTGAAAGAACTCTAGGGAGGAATATAAAATCCTAAACATTATAGAGCAGTTCCCCCATCGCTAGTTATTTAATATGTCTTATCCCCTTTATTTCTGGAAAAAACCCCTACACATTGGCATAGACACAGCTTGGGTTTGAAGGGATATTAAAATTTTAAAGAGGTTTCATATGGGGACCCTCTTAGCTATAGCAATGAGTGACAGGACACTGAATACATTTACCACATGTTTCTATGGCATACACAAGTTCACGTCACAATTTCTGCATTGTCCTTTGAATAGAAGAGAATTGAACTGTACAATAAATGTTCCCAGATCTAAGATATATTATTTAATGCCATAGGTTACAGTATATGCTCTCAAATATTTTCTTATTTTTCAGACATGTATTACACTTCCACATTTCCAAAATCTTGAAATTGATAAAGCTAGAACAAGTGCTGCATAATGTGAGACATTTTCATTTTTAATTGTGCAATAAGATAGTCGTTTACTGTTGATTTTTTTTTCTTTTAATACCAACATCCATCATTCCTTCCAGTTGAAATAAGAACACATTATAATATTTAAAAAACAAACAAAAACAAAATGTAGTTAAATTCAAGTTAATTATTAGCAACTGTTTGATTACATTTTGTTGTATCTAATACAATGTATATATATCGCAAAACTCAAAAAGTATGTAGGCAAAGTCTACTGTAAAGATGATTTTGGATTTATTTATCAATTAAATGAATACTACTAAGCCATCTGATCGGACTTGTCTCTTCAAATACATTGAATTCTAAATGTAAATTAGAGTGATTGAAAACCTCAAGATGTGTTATTTTCTCAAATATGTTTTAAATATAGAATCTGGAGAGGAAGATGGTTTGGGAGGGTATACTGCATGTGTGGGAGGTGGCATCTCTATCGTTTTTCCATTTGGCGTTTGCTTTGAGAATGGCACAAAACACCAGAGACTTCATGATTCAAAATGTATGTACAATTAATAGCATACTATATTTAAGTATTTACGATAGAATGCCTTATTATATATTGCATGAACCCTTACCTTGTCCCCCTACCTTCTGACATGTCTTAAAAAGGAGGCCTGTTATGAGAGATATATGCTAGCTGACCTCCTGAAAGTTGTGGTTGCTTGGATGGCATGAGGACCATTTGGTTTCCAAACTTTGAGCCGTTAAACTGGAACAATAGTATTCCTCTCAAGACAGGTTTCCTTGAAAAGACTCTGTAGTAGATGGCTTGTGTACATGGGCACATACTAAATTTGCACCCGCAAGGGACATTGGGTGATCTGTATAACCCCTCCAATCTGCTACTTCCGGTTAGGAGGTAAACGGGGCTAAAGGCATTGCCAGGCGAGGCGATTGTCTCCTATTTAGTAAAACAGGAAGCCTACCTTCCCCAGGCCTGGTGTCATCACCCAAGATGACTGATTGCATTGTACCCTGCAGTGGAGATGGGAGCTGTAAATTATTATTTGGAATGCCTTTTGTACAGGGTCCTCTAACATGTTAACTAGAATATGCTTAGTGGGGGTGGTACTGTGTATAAATATGTATTGAAAAATAAAATGGCTACATTAAACTGTTGAAACTTAGATAAATGTTCCTTGTGCAATCACACACATATGTACACTTTTTATCTTTTTTTAAAACAAAACTTGGGATTGGTAGTATTATATAGAACAGAGATATACTTTGAGCTTGAATATATAAATTGCTAATGAGCTGTAAAGGTTATGCACTATCAGGTATTTCCATCAGTTGGATACACCTTGAGGGCTTAACTAGAACATGTTCTCCTCTCATATCCTACTTCCAACCCTTGACCTCCATTTAACTGGTTGAACTGCTGATACATCAGTGTCGCTCTTAGTATTTTCGAATAGCTATATAAGCTGTGCTGCTCGTAATAATAAACACTTTAAACAGTCTTGAAGTTTATATAAGTCAAATGCATTTTAATAATAATCCAGATGCGTGTAAAGCACAAAATCATAATTATTTTCCTCTCTAATGTTACAGTAGATCTGTACAATATACTCACAAGGCATAAGTCTTCACAGCTATAAACTTGTAACACTGCGCCTAAAACAAATTAATATTGTTGGGATTAATGAACTGAGAAATTGAAGCTTAGATCACTACATAAGAAAATTTATTAGTGTTACACATAAATTAGTGAGTGGAAAAAATACATTTTAATGAAAGAAATGGCACAAAATCAAATTTCTTAGTTTTTTTCCTAATTTTAAAGTCTTTATTTTATATATATATATATATATCAATGTACATATTCAGTGTGTGTGTGTGTATATATATATATATCTCCCAATAGACCAAAGCAGTACAAAAAAATAAGACAAACCCTGGCTCATAAGATTTTAATTTAGAACTAGAGAAATGTCTGGTACTGACATGGTGAGTGAGTTGGCTTCATCTGACATTACCAGAAGTGACCATGTTGTTTTTCAGCTGTCAACATGGCCAGTCTCTAGGGAGTCTGGACCACTGTTTGCTATTAGCAAAAAGCTAAGAGAAATATCATATGTGGGAGGCAGGATATTTTGCACCAAAATGTCAGAAACCCTCTCCTTGCTTAAATGTCCTCTCTTTTTGTTACTTTTGGATTCAACTTCCCTTATCACCTTTAGAAAAAATTAACTAATTTATTCAAAAGCCTCCACGCTATTTTTTAAAATGTATATATTACAAATGCTTAAAAAAAACTACAGGCAAATATTCAATTTCCAATTCTGACATGTTAAACCTGAAAACTAGGAACTGAGGTGGGGGGTAGCAGATGCAGTATTCAAACAATAAATAAAAAGACCAAAATAGCAATTGCACGTAAAAAAATGAAAAAATTACTGGCAGAATTTGTTTTCTGTAAACGGGGAGAACAGAGGGATTAAAACATTAATACTTTAATTTCTTTAAAATCCCACAAATATGTTAAAAAAACAAAACTTAAAACTATATCATAATATTAATTCATCAAGTTGGGTTTAGTACAAAAAGGGCCCATCAATTAAAACTATATAGAATTTTCATTTTAATAAAAAAAATCAAAACAAAAAGTCTTTAGGTCAGTCAGTTAAAAAAAGGAGAACATGTAGGTTTTAAAGCTAATATAATCTTATTTCTTTTTTTCTAGTTATGTCCGGTCTTGTAGTTCCACCAATGTAAAAAGTCACTTTTGTCTACTTGCTTGTAGCATCAAGCTTCAGAAGAAAGCTTCAGGGGACACATTTAGTGTATTAAGGAGTACTGACGGAAAACCAGTCTCTTCAGAACAAAACCACCAAGAAGCAAAATGCTACAAACTCTTTCTTTTCAAAGATTTTATTTGGACTAGTAGAATTCGACATGCAAATGAGCGACTTCTCCATGAACGATTCCATTTTGTCGACCTGAACTTTTTCTCATATTTTTCACGTTTCTCACTCCTGAAGAAGATGGGGAAAATCGACGCCTATTTTGTACAAAGTTTCTGATTACGTCTTGGCTATGTCTAGTACTTGCTATGTGTTGGGACAAAGCGTTGTGGATGCACCGTTCTGATTTATCATGAAACACTGATGAAAAATGCCTCAGAACATTTTTCCTTACTCATTACTAGACTCACAATGGTTGTGTATCTCTATAATGTGAAATATTTTTTTGTGGTGAAAAAGGGGGCCAAGGAGGTTTGAGCCATCAAACTGGAAAACATAAATATATGAATCATTTAAATTGGGGAGATGGGGGGAGGGAAACTGGGGTGGGAAGAGGGTTTATCATTGCTTAACTTCATCTTAATGAAATGGAACTTTGTAACTTATTGTAGTTAGGAACTGTAACTTTGATATTGAAATCTCTTTGCCTTCAACAAGCACACTGACAGAGGAAAATGCTACTGTCTGTTAGTTCAAATATACTTCCACTGCTAGAGCTTCCTGTAAAGCAAGTGTGACCTGCAACATTTTTTTTTCAACTTCTTGCTCGCACTGTATACTATTGCATTCTTAGGCTACTGTGAAGTCTATGTTTCTTGTACCAGAAAAATTGTCCTTTTGACTTCTAGATCCTTATTCCCTAATGTGTTTTGTATGTGGTTATAAAATTGTAGACTTTTGTGATTTTGCCAAAGTTGTAGCTAAATATTTATACACTTGTCTTGAATTTTTCTTTTTTTTTTCCGATCCACTTAAAATATTAGAAAGCATATTTTATTCCTTATTTAGTTTGATAAGGAATAAAATGGTCTACTTATATCTGAGACACTTTCTTTCACATGAACACTTGCAGTCACTAAGGGAATTTATTTTGTAACATATCAATTATAAATATTGTATTTATCTTTGAAATTTTGTATATTGCTTTCCATTGTTTCTTTTTTTGTATGTATGTATCATTTTTGTTTTGGGCTGGTGTTGACATGCTGAAAAATCAGCATTACGCCAAGAAAGGTTGCCTTCATACTGTATGTGTTTTTTTTAATGAATTATGGTGTCTATACATTTCATTTGTACTTCAAAAATGTGCTATTGTTTAGACTTTCCGTCTTTTTTTATTTTGAGGGAAAAGTCAAATTCATTCTTTATTTTTATATTATTTTTAAGTTATCTGAACAAATGATTTTTGAATAAAAGTTGTTTGTTGTATAGTCAAAAACAAAATTGTGCCACATGGCTGTAATTAATATTAGTAGAAAAATGTGCATGATATCCAGCCACAAATGCAACTGAGTTTGTGGCTGTATGTTTATTTTATTTGTTTGTTTTTTTTTCCTTTTTTTTTTTTATAGAATGTAAAAGTCATTTTCGCTGCCACTCATATGACTTGCCACATAGATAAACTGTGCTTACTGGACAAATTTACAGAGGCCTAAAATTTTGAATTTAATTTCTCATCTGATATTTTGATTAAAAAATTGCCACATTAATTTCTCTGATGCCTTAAAATTATTTTATTTAAAAACAAATATTGCGTGCTATTGTATCACAGGATTACATCACAGTTCCTAATCGTTAATGACATTAAGATGATTTGTGGTGTAAAAACTATAAATAAATTTAAAGAAAGCACAATCCTGGTATACAACTATGTCGCTCCTTTTTTTTGCATCTTT
Organism: Nanorana parkeri; assembly: GCF_000935625.1. Classification (NCBI taxonomy): domain Eukaryota; kingdom Metazoa; phylum Chordata; class Amphibia; order Anura; family Dicroglossidae; genus Nanorana; species Nanorana parkeri. The sequence goes on from NW_017306661.1 coordinate 1,129,961, forward strand.
CTTCTGCTGCACTCTGCAGTTTCCTAAACCATGCACTGTTTTAATAGGTTTCATACAAATTCATAATAATACACAATTTTGTATATATTTTAAAGAGAAATATTTTGTAGCGAGACCCAGTAGCAAAGTCTTTTTAAATTGGGATGACCTCCTTGGTAAATGTTACATATTAGTGCCAAAATCATAGTTTCTAGAGGTGATGGACTGGTTGATTTTTTTTTTCTTTGCACTAAATGCATTGCTGAACAGCTTTGCAGTAGACTTTTGCAAACTGCAGCAGAATTACATTTATAAACAAAAAGGAGAGACATTTCTGTTCCTTTTAGGCAAAATGCATATTAAATGTGGTTTAAAATAGCGAAAGCTATGTGATAACATTTTACATGCTTTGCACATTTTATGTTGTGAAAGCCAAAAGGCTTCTCCACGTGGGAACACCTAGACACTTTTAAAACATGAAAGCCTCATTTTTATTTTGTATAGGAAAGGTTCATATAAAGAACAAAAAATAACAAAAAAAGAGGTCATGTGTACATGTTAAAAACCATTTGCAAGTTATTTCATCAATGGAATCTGTTTGTGTTCTAGATTAGTTAGTTATTGCTCACATTGCTACATTGTCTCCCGACTGAACGCTTCACTAAATGGTAGATTTTACTGTTAAAAACCCTACAATAAGATTGTTTTATCTGTACATTTTTTCAGATATTTAACTGTATAAAATGTTCATTTTACACAATATTTAATTAAAGTATTTCTTGTCTGTGAATTTCACTTTTTAGTAATTTTATCTGAAGTTTGATTATTAAAACAAATCTTGCAAAACACAGAAAACAAATGGAAACACTGGGGTTTCATTTACAAAACTTGTATCTCTCTGTCTTGCTTAAAAGGAAAAGCCTATAAATAAGAATGGTGTGCTTGTTGCATTTGGTGTTTTTTCTTAAGAATTATCAAGGCTGGCTGAAGAGGACTGGCACAAGAAAAGTGGGTTGTTTTAGTCAATGGTAACTACAAGTACATGTACAGATACTTTTCCAGCTCCAAGACTAGACTAGAGAAAAACGTTAGGAGGCAGCTGTCATTTGTAAGGAGCACACAGAGCTCCTGGGATTTGTACATTTCTGTTTTAATGCATTATTTTTTAAAATAAATATAAATAAAGGGATGCACCGATACCATGTATGCAAGCACAAGTACTGATACTTGTCCAAGTACTAGCAGATACAAGTACTGATGCATTTTAGTTTAGTGTCATGTGACAGTTTTTCTAAAACAATACAGACTAATGATTTCAGGACAGTGGTGGAGCGCCAGAGCCAGGTCCCAGCTGCAACCCTGGGAGTTCTCATGAAAATGCCAAGTATCGGCACTGGTATCTGAACTGGTATCTGGACATCCCTAGTAACTACTCACATTTCAAGTTTCATTTTTTTGTGTACTGTAAGGATTCAAATCTAAAATCTGGGCCTAATGTTGGATTTTGTTCCCTTAACCGCCACTAATAGTATGTTTTATATACATCAGCCCATTAAAGAAGAAGTCTGGGCAGAGATTTTATTAACCCTTGAAAAGGGGCTACCCCCAGCACTGCAAGGGTTAACTGCTTGTTTTTTGCCTAGGGTAAACAAAGACAAAACAAAAACTTATACTCACCTGAGCCTTGGAGCCGGCAGCCCTCCCTCCAGCCTGTCTTCTCCTCCGCTGCTAGGATGGTATGACCCTGTGCATCCTCATGACCAATACACCGTATTGGAAGCAAGACATGAGGAATCTAAAGGTGCCCATACACTGTACGATCGTACGAGAATCGCAGGAAATCCCGCGATCGTACGATAATCGCAAAGTGTATGGAAGGTGTGCGACCGTTTCTACTGTAGGGTCGCACATCTTCCATGGAACAAGCAGGTTGGAAAACCCATCGAGAATCGTATGATTCTCGGCCGGTTAGTGGCCTGCTTGTTAGACACTTGCCGAACGGGCCAGTGTGCGCACGCGCACACTGCCTGTTTGCAGTCATTGGAAGCCCGCCCCTCATTGCAGTCATCAGAAGCCTGTGATGATCACAAGTACGATCTGCCTGTCCAAGATGGGCAGATCGTACGCTTTTTTAGTTACTTTTCAACCCTCGCAAGACAAAAGTATTGCGAGGGTTGTAAAGTGTACGGCCACCTTTAGACCTGCAGCGGAGAGGGAGAGATGCTCAAGAGCCGGCCGGCTTGAAAAACTCAGGTAAAACATTTTAATATTTTTTATTATATTTTATATAATATAAAAAATTAAAAAAAAATGATATATATGTATAATATTTTCCTAGACAAAAACAAGCAGTTTACCCTGGTGGTGTTGGGGTAGTCCCACTCCAAGGTTCAATAAAAATGTCTCCCCGAAGTTCTTCATTAAGTGTTTTATTTAGAAGGATGAATAATATTTTTAATTTGCTTGAATTTGTGATCAGCCTTAGTTTTTTTCCAGTCTACTTGGTTAGCTTAAATTCAATATCCAGTAAAACTTGATATATCTGTAGATGTCCACCCTTTAGTTTTAGCCCTATTTGGGTTCAGGTATTTATCTTGAGTTAAGTGTCAGCTTAAGGTGCTGTTACTTTCAGAACAAGGAAAGTAACTGGACAAGTTTTACGTGCAGCAGGGGAGGGATTAGACAACTGTCAGGTGATTTTCCTGTGTTTTTTTCCTGTATGGGGTGATTTCCCATTACTTCCTTTTCCTGGACACTCAAAAGGAAATGAGAGGAACTCTCTCCAAAATGAATGGCATTACCTTCCTAGAGAGTTGTCATAGGAACAGGTGTACTCATTGGAGGGTTTTCTCTCAGCTATTGTCCTGGTGAAAAGTAAAAAAAAAAATTATTTTCTTTGTCATTGACATTGATCTTCAGGACAAAGAGAGGGGACGACAACAATAAAAACATGACTGAGGTTTTACATAAAGTGGGGAAAGGTTAGATCTTCTGTTAACCTTTTCTGGTTCAATATATACCCTGACTGGCCAGATTATTATGACCACCCCATCAGTACTTCGTTGGGCCGCCTTGTGACTCCACGAGATGTTGAAAGGTGATGCGAGGAATCTGACACTGCACTGTTGCCCTTCTGTTGTCTTGTACCAGTCTTGCCACTCTCCGTTCTGCCCTAACATTGACTAGTCGCTGACGGCACGTTCAGACCCAGATTTTCGGCTGACAGTCCAGTCTTTAAACGCTTTAACAACAGCCCCCCCTTGAACATTTAACGAATTCTGCTGTTTTGCTGATACTCGCTCCATGGCTCAGAGCGCCAACAATCATCCCACGTTCAAAGGCTGTTATATCGCGTTGTTTACCCATATCTTCAGAAAAAAAATCACTTCTACTGTCGTGGTAAACAACCTGCTTCCCTATTTATAATGGTCTGGCCCAACTTCAGCGCGAAATTATAGCTAATTTGCCTACAAACGTCAGGTGGTCATAATAATCTGCCCACTCAGTGTATATATATATATTTTTTTAACGTTTTAGTTTATTGTAATATTATTTAAGAAGACATTAACAAGTGATTGTAATCCAGTACTGAAAGACAATGATAGGAGTTTTTTTGGTCATTTTCTGTGTTGTTCTCTGTGTCCCTGTCTGGGAAATTTCATTTCATGTCTGTTTCGTGTGAGAGAACAGGAAGTAAGGGGAACTTTCTCTATAGTGCTGGGAGCTGACACTGGAGATTTTTGTTGTGAGGCTCATCAACATGAAAAATCTAGCTGCTGTTATACTACACTAAAGCACCCCTCATGCACTTCAACATCTCCTAAAATGAGCCCTTAACTCTTTGCCTCCCACAGCCATCCCCTTATATTTTATTCCCACAACTCTACCTAGCCCTTAAAATGGGCCCTTAAAGCCCAATTATGGGTCTCGGTCTCTCGGTCTCTCTCTCTCGGTCTCTCTCTCTCTTTCTCTCATACTACAAGGTTTCTCTTTTTCTCACCTGTTAAAGCAAATTATTCTCACCTAGGTCGTCCTTCTGTTTTCCTCGTCATGACCATTTCTGGGTAGAGGGGACCACTAATCCAGCACTGCAGATAGACCCCAGACTTCTGGTCCCATGCCATCCCCTCACATGATGTCACTCTCCTTCTGGATCCTGAGAGGACTCAGTTGCTGGGCAGCCAATAGAAAGTGTCCATGTCATGCAGGCAGGGACATGGACACCCGAAGAAGGACCCACAGCAAGTATAAAAGGAAAAGACGTAGGGCCTGAGCGTCAAGTGGCCACAGCTTTAGTTACTTAAAGGAGAACTTCAGACAAATCTTTTCTTAACCCTCGCAGTGGGGCTACTGTTGCTCTGCATGAGTTAAGTGCTCATTTTGGTCTAGGATTCAAACATAAAGCAAACTTTGGATCTGGCTGGCTGTCACAGTGCTCCCTCCAGCTTCATTCCCCCCTTCTCTCCAATGTTAGTATGTCCATTGGAATCCTCATGTCCACGGCTGACTTAAGGATCCTTAGACCGCTGGAGCAGAGGGGGAGCAAGACTGGAAGAACCAGTCCAAGAGCAAGCTGGCTCTGAGGATTGGGTGATTATAGGTTGATTTTTGCATCCAGTCCAAAACGAGCACTTAACCCTTGCAGTGCGGGGTAGCCCCACTGCAAGGGTTAAGAAAAATGTTGACCAGAGTTCTTCTTTAAGTAAAAAGGACATTTAGATCGTTTGTTTCTTTCCATCTAGTACCTAAAGCAAGTCCTTAACAGATAACTGAGCATTTCACTAAGGCTATTGGAAGGATGTCCTCTCGCTTTCTGTTCAACAGGGACACTGACAGCATTTAAAACACTTCTCTTCTTTCTAACACTTTCCTAGTCTTTTCAAAACGAAAAAAAAAAAAACGTCTGGAGTTTGGTTTTAAGTTATTGTTAAGGGTTAACGTTGTGGCAATAGAGTTAGGTTTAAGGTGGCCATACACTGTACAACCATTGGTTGTAAAGTAATTACAAAAATGTACGATCTGCCCATCTTGGACAGGCAGATCGTACTCTCGATCATCGCAAGCCCACCCCCCTGAGGGGCAGGCTTCTGATGACCGCAATGCTGAATGGGCAGTGTGCGCATGCGCACACCGGCCCGTTCGGCATTTGTCTCCCGAGCACCGTTCAAACCAGCCGAAAATCGTACGATTCTCGGCTGGTTTTCTAGCATGCTCCTTAGACAAAAGACGTGCGACCGTACAGTAGAAACGGTCGCACGTCTTCGTTCACACTGCTCGATTCCCGTAGGATCATGGGATTTCCCGCGATTCTCGTACGAGAATCGAGCAGTGTATGGGCACCTTTAGGCTAATGTTGAGGGTCATATAGGGTTAAATACAGACTAAGATTAACTGTTAAGGGTTTAATTCTAAGTGTTCGGATAAGAGATTTATACATTAATTCCTTATTTTAGGTGCTATATAAAATCACATCTATGCAAGTGGTAACGCATTGTTAAAATCCATGTTTTACTGCAATGCACATCAATCATGCCGTGTGTGTGTTAGTAAAACAAATGCACCTGTGCTGCGACACACAGATGTACTTGTGCTGTGCATTGCGCGTGAAGCCCAGCTTAATAGAAGTGCAGGAGCATTTTTTTAATACGCTGAGACTTGAGGATCCCTTCAAAGTAAACAGGAGGTGTGAATTGGCCTTTAGGAGATGGGTACTAACCCCAAAAAGCCCAAATCTATTTTTTTGGTTTTATACAGTATGGAGTCCAGCCAAAACTCTTTACATTTAGTTTTTCGGTAGAGTGGGGAAGATTTAGAACTCCTGTTAGGTTTTACTGCTATCCGGGGCTCCGTTAGGGTAATTCCCCTTAATTTACTACCCCAATGACAAATAGCAAAAACAGACAAATTATATATATAGATATATATATAAAGTTTGGCTAGACTTACACTTTAACCCTTTCATTGCCACCAATGCATTTCTTACATTGGCAGCAGTGCAGGCTTGTACACAAACTCACGGTTTCTGTAACAGTTGGGACTTTGTGTACATTTCATAAGCCGACTGTTGGATATCTAGGGGAAGTCATACAGGTGGCTGTAAAGCTTTACAGTCGCCTCATCATTGCCACTGCTTGCCCCCTCCTTCATGTATCCTGGGCTCACCTGTCCCTCCTGTGTGCCCATAACATCCATAGCAGGTGTCAGTGGGGAGAGCAAAGGGACTTAAAGGAGAACTATGGGGTCAGGGCTTTTCCCCATAGTTCTCCTTAGGGTAATGGGAGGACACAAACTAGCGTCTTCCCGTTACCCTAAGCTCAGTATACCGCAAGCTACAGCTCGCGGTATACTGAGACGACGCAGCTGGAGCGGATCCCGACATTGATGTCGAGATCCGCCCAGCTGCGTGAGTGACAGCTGGCTCTGCCTATCTAGAGGCAGAGCCAGCTGTACCCGCCCCTTCCCCCGTCCGTTCTGCCAGTCAGCGCTGGCGGATCGGAGCGGGGAGAGGGGAATCCATACCCTCTACTATCACTGTAGAGAGCCGTGATAGGATCGAGAAGTGAGTGAACACCGGCATGTGTTTGCTCACCTCCCGATCTACTGAGCCGACCTGTGACAGTCTCATTGTCACAGGTTGGCTAGAACTATGAGGTGAGTGAAAAGCTCAGTCTCCTTGCAATAACAATAAAGTTAGGAATAGAGTGAGCACAAATTTTGTAGAGTCATCATTCAATGTATACTTGATTTAATCGCCGTTACAGCTCATCAATTTCATCACCTATGGATATTTGTTACCAAAGTTTTTTGCCATTTCATGGGCACACACAATTATGAGGCTTGGCATATATATATATATACGGTTTTAAATTATCTTCTGGCAGCAAAAGGGTTAAGCCTTTGTTCTCGATGACCAGGCTGTTTTGTTTATGCTTTAAGCCTCATTCACGCGGGGCGTACACTTGCGCATCCTGTCTGCGTCCAGCGGCACCTGGACCTGCACAGATGTGCAGTTCGGGTGTATGTATGACAGTGAACGGCCATGTCCTCCCATAGTGAAGAACAGGCTGTTGCGCGCATTCACACGCAGCACCTGTCCCTCCTGGGATCATCCGTTTACGGGCATGCACGCTGCACTGACGTGTGTGCCCCATGTGTGCCCCATGCGAATGAGGCCTTCAACTCAAAGATTTACAAAAGTATCCCTACCTTTGATTTTCATTATGGAGAGGGTAGAGGATGTGATTTCAACATACTTCCTTTTTCTCATCTAAGTCTTCCTCTCGCTAAATACGTTTTATCTGTGTAAAAAAAAAAATAGCTGAGTCATATATTTTAGAGGTTGGAGCAAAACTATTTATTTTTTACATTTTAACAATCTTTTACTAATAAAAATGTACATAAAATGTTGCCATCACTAACCCAGAACAAGCATGCACTATATAAAAGTCAGTGGGAAGTCAGTATTCCTCATGTCTTGTCTCTACTTGTTTCATGCCCCTAACGGGTCTGTTCACACCAAAATAGCACCTAAAATGTAAGTAAACGGAGGTCCATTTATCTATTATAGCGTCCAAGCCAAAGCCAGGTAACAAGTATTCTGAGACGAAGAGGTCACCAACTGAAGGCCCACATATTTTTCTCATGCCATATGTACTTTAAAGAAGACCTTAATAATAATAATAAGTATACAGGATTTACAGGTGAAACTCGAATAATTAAAATATCGTGCAAAAGTAATTGCAGTAAGTTCTGCAAAAGGGGCCCAAACCAAGTACTGAGTACATATGCATGCTTGTACTTTTCAGAGGTCCGATATTGTTCTATGTACAATCCTTGTTTTATTGATTGCATGTAATAATCTACTTTTTTTGAGGTTGTGGATTTGGGGTTCTTGGGGTTTTCATGAGCTGTAAGCCATAATCATCACAATTATGACAAATCATGGCTTGAATTATCTTGCTTTTCATGTAATGAGTCTATCTCATATATTAGTTTCACCTTTTAAGTTGCATTAGTGAAATAAAAGAACTTTGCACGATATTCTAATTATTCGAGTTTCACCTGTATATAGCCCCAACAGTTTGCACAGTGCTTTAGTCAATGTATCATCCCCACCTATCTTCACAGCTATGCTTTGCTAATGTCATAAAAGGGACACAAGTGGTAAAATACTTACATTACCTGAAGAAATTTATGCTGACCTTAGATTGTGGATTTGTCATTTATTCTACTGGAGGAGTTGCACAAAAGCAGGACATTTATAACTGAGACATTTTGACTGGTATTACAGATGTTTTGCAGTCCTTCAGCTGAGATACTAAAATAGTTGTAAAGCATTGCTGTAAAGTACATTTCATTCAACTCTAAAAATTAGATCAAAGGGTTTACCTGCTGGGGACCTCACTGTGGATCTCACCACTGAAATGTGGTTTTGTTACTAGTAATCTACCATAGTGGAACACCAGCTGCAAAGCCATGGAAAAAGACAGGCCAGCTATGCTCATTCTTACCCACACAGGCTTATTACTGCCTGCCAGAGTTAGAAAGGGTAACACAGATTCCCAAGAAAACAGCTAGAGTTGAGAATGGACATAGATTATAGTGAATTAACTTTCCCATGTTGCTTGGAGTTGTGATTTAAGGACAAGAAAGAAAATACATCAGCATGGTTGCTCATCTGATGTCTCCATTATATTGTTGAGTGAGCTTTTCTTCCTGTGCTGCGTGTGTGGACGGAGCAGTCTTTACATGAAGCATAATCAATGAGATTTGCTAATTAGAAATCAATGCTTCCTTGTAGTTATTGTGCCATGAATAACCGAGTTTACAGTTTTATAATGCTTCTGGCAGAAATGGAGCAAATGTGCGTATACAGTGGAACCAAAGTCAAAAAATTAAAAATTGCGAGCAGGCGGTGGGCTCTTTATTACAGAAGAAGCATGCTATGTCTCATCTGCCATAAAATAAACTTACCTACCTGTCCGCAATCTTCTGTAGAGTGTACATTGTTGCCATACCTCAGTGCCAGAAAAAAATGAACATGTGCATGCTCAGGAGTTACTTTGTTCCGCTTTGGCCAACCAAGATGGCCAAAGACCCCATGACCGAAAACAAGACTGGGCACAAATGTCGGAGCCTATAAGGGTGCTAGGGGAGTTGAATTTACTTCTGCTTTAACACTCCCCTACATATAGAGACAACATGGCTCTCCTGAATCGCACTGCCTATGACTAGAGCCAAGGTGCGGAAATCAGCTGTTATCACAGCAGCCATGCAACAGCTATAGGAAAATATTCTTTGCCTCTCTATCTCTAAGAATCTCTCTGCTAATGAGTTGAATAAAATTAATGTTTGCATAGCTCCCTCATATTATATCGCTATAAATTAGTTTCTATGCAGCTACTGTTTGGCCAACAATTTTCCACCCGGCTCCTTCCATTTTGAAACTTTATCGAGCTTCTATAGAAGTTTATCGAGCTGGCAGGGCCACCCATGGCTCCAATTTCAGCTGAGGTCAGGACATGGCTAAAAGATAGAGAAGAGAGACCTCACTTCTGCAGTTTTCCAGGAATGTGAGAAGCCAGGGGTGGCTCAGCTCACTAGACCCCCCCCATAACTAAAATATCACTCATGGGTAGATTGGCCCCTTTCACGATTAAATTGGCCCCTCCAGTCCAAGGCTGCTAGTTCTTTCCCCTTTCCCTAAACAATACAGAGAGATTACTTCCCAATCTTACTTGAAGAGAAGTGAATGATCCTTCCTAGGTCCTTAATCCTTTTTGGAAATGTGCTGAGATAAATATGATTCTTCCTAGGTCCTTAAGTCTTTTAGAAAACCTGTACTGACCTATCCCTCTGAAAATGCTACTTGCCTTGTAACCATTATAATGCGATAGCCATACCACTCACTGACTTAAAACAAATATAGAGATCAAGAACTCTAATTTCAATGGCAACGTGTTGGCTTGGGACCTGTGAGTGAGTACTGAAGTTATGTAATGAGTATGCAAGGCTTGGAAAGTAGAATTTTCAGAAGGAGGGCAGTGATGAAGGCCTCTGGATTTCACTCAGGACAGGTTCCCTATGCTAATATGAGACACTATGCTACCTCTTGCATTACCTGCACCCCTGTAAATGTATATATTTTTAAATTCGGAGGATGTACTAGACGATCTTTACAGGAGATGTAGGCTGTTTGAATATTGGCATATAGAATGGCCACGAGAATGCATTGGTTTCTAATTAGTAAACCCCATTGATTATATTTCATGTAAACAATGCTGTATCAATGGCCCGTGGTGGTCAACATTCATCAAAAATGATATTTATCTGTATGAGGGTGTGCAACTCATTCTGAAGGAAACGAAAACATTTGTCTTTTCGTATAAAGGATTATGTGTCGTATTCAGATAAAGCTTGTACATGTGATATGAACAGCACAGCTTTCTATCCAGGTAAATGCTGCAGCCTACCATGGGACTCCTTAGCTTTTCTGTAGGCATTACCTATAGACAAAGTCAATGTGTGGGCCAAATGAGAAAATTCTTCTATTTTGCTATTTAAAATCTGAAGACCGGACCACAGAGAATAGCACATCTGTAGTAGGTCTAGCTTTGTCAGGGGATGGGCTTGCTGGGTGATTACAACACAAATAAAAGATTAGGAAGATTGAATGTGGAGTATCAGCATGGACATCCTCAGCAATGATTTCTACACAAATGTCAGGTGTCTCCTTTGCCTTGTGCTATTATGGATTGCTGTGTTCAAGTTTTACACCCACACCGTAAGATAAACCAAGCTGCTGGTGCTCTCTCTTCAAATATGAGTTATTTACATATATACGTTTTGCCATGATCACATCTCCTTTTCTGACTATTATGGCTACAAAAGTAATTTCAGGACATGCACATGCAGATGTCCAGATCACGGCTATGTGATCCCTTTTCAATCATTTTTTTAAACCTTTTTCTGTATCAGTTTGTTTCAACACACATTAATATTACATTTTCTGTTATTGGTGTTTTGATACTATTTTTTTCAACAGAAAGGAGATGTGTTTTATTCCATTTTACCCTACTAAAGCTTTTCTTAAAACAGTGCAACTTCGGCTTAACTACTTAAAAACAAACTATGGCCAAACCTTTTTTTTGGTTCTCTTAAAGTGATATTCAAGTCAAAAGGATTTTAAGATATTTCAGATCCTGACGTTCTGTTTTAGAGTGACTTCTTTCTCAGCAGAGTGCTATGCAGTCACCCTTGTGTGTGCTAGTAAGCACACACAAGGTCTCCACAAACACACAAACACAGCAAATAAAGCTACTCCCCTCCCCCTGGCCCCCTCATCCCCCTCCTCCAAGCTAGAAGATGAACAGTTGCTGGAGTCTGCACTGTCCTTTGTGATCTAATACTGGAAAGGAAGTTCAGAGAAGCTGAGCTACGAGACTTGGAAGCAGCTGTTCAGAAAGATAATGATTGTAAGTGTTTGGGCAAAAATGTAAAGCAATGCTTTGCTCGGCAATGTATATTTGTTTGATCTGGATTCATTATTGAAAAAGTTTGAGAGTTTAATACAACTTTAAGGGTCACACGAGGACATTTACTAATGTCTTCCTGTGACCAAAAACTCAGCATATAGTGGGCTATTGCCTGCTATATGCTGACAGTGCAGAGCCATGCTGCAGCCAGAAAACAGCCTGACAATATTGTTGGGATCCACCCTGCTGCCTGATTGACAGCTGGCACTGCCCCCTACCCTATCTGTCCATCTAGCTGGAGGAACGAAGAAGGGGAGGGGGGTCCCTGCAGGGAGTGGTGACTGACAGTCACTGCTCTCTGCAGAGAGAAGATCAGGAACTGAGTGATCAGCAGTTTGTGATTGCTCAGTTCTTGATCAATATAGCCGACGTGTGACAGCTACAGTATAACCTGTTGGCTCTAAGTATGTGGATGAGTGTATTTTACTCTATCCAAAACAAAACAAAAAAAGTTATTTTAAACTTAAAATAAGTTGTATTATCATTTGGTGTTCATTCCTGTGTTTTTCTGATGGATTAAACTCACCACTGTGTGTCTATTTAATTTATTTTTAAAGGAAACCAAGATTTTAAATATCCATATAATCAGAATGAATATAAGAAAATGAACAACTGCATATATTCTGCCACTGCGTACCGGCCAAAAGAGTAGCAGATAACGTTTTGGCTGGAGTTGGGCTTTAATGAGCCATCTCCAAAACAGACCAGTTTCTATGGATCTTAGCAATTCACAAATTTCACTTCTCATGTCAGCTGCTTCCCATTTTACCCAAAAAGTAAATCACTTACAAGAAAATGATTCATCCTGCTTTCAGGATTCCTATTCATACTTTATATTGTTCTCAGCAATTCCGTTGCTCAGACGTACACAGATGGTGTCAGAGCAGGCAAAGATACAACCTTATACATCCCATCTCGGCATGCAAGGTTACAGTGCTGAGCTATGGTTATAACAATGTATACAAATCCCTAATAGCTATGAGGGAATGAAAATATAGCTGTCAATAACACATGAGAGTTAGCAGAAACGTAATGTGCTGAGAGGTCTGTACAGCTGTTACTTGTGTGTTTTTGCTTAGTATGACATAACATATCACATCGCACATCACAATATATGATGGCATCTGTGTATAATAACCCAGATCCCCCAGTTACAAATACAATGGGTGTATACAGTATATTCTGCATATACACTAATTACAGGCTGGTCCCCAATAAAATGATGTCACTGTAAACATTTACAAAGTAATAGGTATGAGTTTCCATACCAAGATTGCCATTAATTGTAAATATAGTGAGTGTAAGAGGAAGGCAGTGACATACCTCAACCAAAGGAGTGATTTTCAGCCTAAACTACTTACTAACCTCCATATTATCATTACTAGAAAACCATTGCTGCAATTCAACTACCAGAGGAAAACAACTCTGCAGGTTTAATGGCATGGAGGCACAAAGCTCTGGGGTCCTATATGTACCTGGTAAAGCCCAACTTTCATTTTAAATCAACCAAATATATTGCAAATGTATCAAAACAAAAGGCGTTTAAAGTCTTAGGCCCCATTCACACTGAGCGACACATACCTCAAGCGGATTTCCGCGTGGTGAAGAGAACGCGACTGTTCGGGCGACGATCGCGAGACCTTCACCGTCGGGCTGCATGCAAAAAGAGAAAAATTGCGCCACTTCTGCGGGAAAAAGGGTCCTGCACAAGCGACGTGTGACCGCGACAGGCGACATGGAGCTGTAGAATAGATCAGCTCCATTTAAAAATCATTTGACAACGACTTCTCGTGATATCGCACAGCAAATATGCGCGATATCGCGGCAGAAATCGTGCGATTAAACGCTCAGTGTGAATGCGCACTTACAGCTTCTTTTCATTGGAAAGCAGGCACAGCCCGAGTAGAACGGCCTGTCCCATGCCAGCGTGCTGCAGAGAAGGAATCTTGCTCTCTGTGTGCAAACAGTGGTCTGTCTGCAGAGGCCCTGCTGAGTAAAACTGGCTAATGATTTTCATATGAACGGTCAAACATCTCATCAGAACATTCGATAAATCTATTACAGACTTGACAAATGTCATTTGAAATTTTGTTGGCTTTTAACATTTGATTATGGAATGAATTAGGTTTTTATAACAGCTGTTGAATAAGATATCAGCTACACATGGAGTGCATTGTTTTTAGCCAAGAGAATTTACTGTTCTTTGTAAAAGCAGAGCAGGAAGCAGAGTATGTGAACTGAGCAAAAGGCGGGTGCCATTCATGTACATATTCAATTACAATTCATGCCTTAAAGCAACGTTTTTAAAAGATTAACATATTTTTATGATTATTTAAACCGAATTGATCCTTAATACAGGCATAACTAATATATTTAATTGACATTCCCTTTCAATGCTTTATTTCTTTATTACAAAAAAAGGACCAAAAGCTTCTCTGTCTTGCTTGTTATCCGCTACACTTCTTTTACATGCTGCTTTCAGCATTCACTTTAGTCATATTTACATGTCATCCTGTACCAACTGGCCTGATAAAGTATTATCTGCTCTAAGACGCTTTAAGAGTGTTTTTTTTTTTTCTTTCTCCCTGATCAGCTTATTGAGGGCTCTAAAAAGCATGCCAATTATTGTACAGCAGAGTTTTAAACTCTGGCAATCTTTTAAAGATTATTCAAAGCACTTGAAATGGGCTTCAATCTAATGCCTCATTTCATTGCATTAAACAGCCTAGTTAATAAAGAATCAATATATTCAAAGGGCAAGGTTATCTTTTGTCTATAAGGGGTGTTGTCATTGTGAACCTTTTATAGTTCAAACGCTGAAAAAGACCTCATGAAATCCATACTCATCAAGTGGGTCAACTAGTGCAATAAAGAGGCCTGTGAAAGAGAACCGGCTCCGTTTTAAAACAACTTTGACTCTTATCTAGCTCTCATAGACCTGCCAAATAATCAGCAAGAAAATGTCAATTTCTCATCAAGACAAGGAACCTTGATGATCATTTTTTTTTTCAGACTTGCGAATACATACAATTAACAGGATGCAGAATGGCTGCATTGGTGATTTGTTGCTTATTATGTCACCAGCAAGATGAGAGGCCCTTGGTAAGCAGATAATAAGGCTTGCTGATAACCAGCATGTCAATAAGCCAAAGAGCCATTTTTGAATGTGAGCCTTTGTGCTCTTTCTCTTACCTCCTCTCGCTGATTCCAGGTCTTGATAACAATACATCAGCTAACCAACACCACAGGCCTAAAAAAAGAAAAAAAACCCTCACAATTAATGCAGTGACTAAATAGCACAATGGAGTTTGTCTCTCTTTACTCCCAGAGACAATCCCCTGTTCTACCCTTGAAGGATTTCTTTTATGTTTGAATAAGGTGGCTTTTAATGAAATTTAAACTTGTCCTCGGAAATCAAAAACGGCAAATCAGATTACAAATTGATTTTTTTTGGTCACTTGTCATTATGCAATTTACTGCCATAAATGGGAACTGAAAAAAAGAGACACAAACTAAAAGGAAAGAGCTCTTAATGAAAGAACGCAGGGTATTCCTGTTTTCCGCAAACTACAGATTGTTGCATGTCGCAAGTAGTGCTCACAGGTTAAAGGGCCTAAGGGGCTAAAAACATGGCTGCCTAAAATACACAACATGGAGGAAAACAGTATACTGCAAATTATGGTTTGGGCTTCCACTTTCCTTGTGATGTCACAGAGCTTAAATGGAAGTACTCATGGCCTCATGGGTGGTGAGCTTTTCCACCCCACAGATTAAAAGTGACACTAAACTAGACTACAGTCTCATGTTTAGTTTACTGATTTGTATTGAGATTGTAGTCCATCACAGGAGTGAGCTTAGAACGGTGACTACTTTACAACACACACAGGGACCATGTGGAACAAAAGTAGCCACCCTCCAGAAGGAAGGACAGTGTCAACACCAATTCAGGGACAATTTGAGGATTTACATCCGAGAGATACACAAATAAGATACATGTTTGTTAACAGTTAGGGTACTTGAATGTATTTTTAAGGTTTAACTCCTGAGTTTAGTGCCACTTTAGGAGATGAGAGATATGAACTGCTAAAAAGTAAAAACATGGGGATTACATTATAATATAAAACACTAACACTGTAGCATTGTGGAAAAGGTTTGTTGCAGACTACAGTGCAGCTTTAGAAGTCATTCGGTATGTTAAAATACTCTGACTTTCAAGCCTTATTAGAAAGCTATTAAAATATTTAGGATGGCAACATTATTTTATAAACATGGGAGATGTGCAAAAAATATGGTTAAAAATGATCCAAAGATGAACAGCAAGAATGTAGAAGACCCATGAATCACTCTGGAGAAACTACATTCCATCACGTTTAAAATGTATTCACTTCAGCCAACCTAGCCAATTGCTCTGTTATTAGATATTTGCTTTTTTTTGTATTTGGAAAGCTTTTCTGGGAAAGACTACATTTTTATTGTTACTTTGTAAAATTGTTTTTGGGGTATTTGTTAAGAAAGTAGATTTCAGTGGCAGGTCTGATTATCATTTACAGAGGCAAGTTTAAATTTCCTACGATGTTAGAAAAAGCATCATATATCGTACAAGCATTGTTTACATACTTTGATGGAAACAATAAAATAAAAGATTACAGTTTATTTGTCTGTAATATTTGGGCAGTGTTCTCATTCCCATGTGTTTTCTGCATTTGGCTTATGTTTGGTGTCATTCCTATAGGCCCCTGCATATCTTGTACGGGGATACAGAAGATGTTGCTCCTATAAAAATAAAAATTACTTCTTCAGTGTTGCCTGTACTAATCTATCCTCAAATGCCTACCCCTGTTCTAGAACTTTGTAGGTAAGGTTTGCTTAAAATGTAAATAAGAACTCTTGCCACATTTATTCTTAACCCTTGTGGTGGGGCTACCCCCACACTGAAAAGGATTAGGTGCTTGTTTTCTAGGGACGAAAATAATAAAGTTAAACTTAACCTCCACCCTACTAGTCCCCCCAGTCTCTCTTACCCTCTGCTACAGTGGTCTAAGGTCCTTGAGGCATCACGTCCTATACAGTGCATAGGATGTCATGAAGCCATAAGACATCTCATCGCTGGAGCATAGGAGGAGACAGGCTGAAGGGTCCGTTCTAACAGCCAGCTCTGACTGGCAAACGTTTGTGGCACTGTAAAGAAGTGGTGTTCAATGAGAGAATGAAAAGTACACAGCAATTTATATTACAGGTAACAAAAAAGTATAAAAAAGTGTCAACATTTCTATATTGTAATATTGCCAATGAAAGAATCTCTTATTGGATCTCCTTAAACTTCTGGGCTAGGGCCCCCCGTGACTATCCGGCAGGGACTAACTAATATTTGTACTCTGTCCAATGAAAACTTGGAAGCTCCAGTTTTCTAATGTCAAACTAAGGGTGAGGCATTCACACGTTTTAGTTTGTTGGCTATGTGCTTTCCTATACGTAGAAAACATTTGCAAAACCCATTTTTGTGGCTGTTACTAGATGGAGTGACTGGGTATCTGCCAGATACATCTGGTCTTCCATCATCTCTTTGTTTTTTCTGTATCAAAAACCTAAATACGTGCAGCTTGACGTACAACACAAACCTCCCCTGGAGACCCGATGCACATTAAATCTAATTTCAAAAGTTACTCTTTTAATACTTTAGCTGAAGAGTCGAGCGCACATTCACCATGTAGTGCTTTATGGGAGAGAGAACTATACATTACAGAGCAGCAAAACCTTAGAAGTAGTTCAGGAAAAGTCCATCCCAAAAACATATGCTGGGTGTAATCCATCTAATTGAGCACGTCATCCTGATTTTTGACATACTAAGACATGAATATGTTTTTTAAACCACCAGGGGAGAAGAAAATCATCCTTAAACAGTTGTTGACCTTTTAACTAAAGGATCAAAACTTAACTAAAGCATAAAGAAAATGTAAATAACAGGTAAAGCTTATATCATTATTTATAAGTAAAACATATCACTGAATTAACAGAATAAAAACTTATTAAGTATGTGTATAAAAGTTTACTCCATCTGATAAAATTCAAACATCTCCAAGAGTGCAAATATATATATTTTTTAAAGTGTAACTGCAATCTCCTATCCCTTACAGCCAAGGAAGTTGCCACCTTGGACTCTGTTTTGGTTGCAGCTGCCATGGTGCTACACATGTGATCAGCTATAACATCAGCTATTTGAGGGCTTAAAAGTTCAGTTGAGAGCTGAAAAAAAGCACACCGGCAACCTTGATAGTTGGAATGCCTTAAAAGTAACTGTTTTGGGAAACATTACATTGGTGGTTAAAGTTAGATCACCACCAATAATGTAGGAACTCACCAGATATAAATGACCTCTAAGTTATTATTATTATTATACAGGATTTATACAGCGCCAACAGTTTGTGCAGTGCTTTACAATATAAGGAAGACATTACAATCACAATACAATTCAAGACAAGATGGTGGCGGCTTACAATCTAAAATGGAGGGAGAAGTGATACATGAGGAGGTAGCTGTGTGGGGATGAATTGTTTGAGAACGTGATGGTTGAGTGGTTAGTTTGAGGCGGGATAGGCTTCCCTGAAGAGATGAGTCTTTAGGGAACGCCTAAAGGCAGTCAAGGTGGGAGATAGACGGACAGGTTGGGATAAAGAGTTCCAGAGGATGGGAGAGACTTTAGAGAAGTCCTGGAGGCGAGTATAGGAGGAGTTGACAAGGGAGCTGGAAAGCAGGAGGTCTTGGGATGAGCGGAGTGGATGGTTAGGGTGATACTTTGAGACAAGGTTTACGATATAGCTGGGGGCAGAGTTGTGGATGGCTTTATAAGTGATTGTTATATTTTGGATCCAGAGAGGGTTTTTTGGGTATTGGGGTGACTAGTGCATGTTTTAAAGGGGAAGGAAAGATGCCTGTAGAGAGTGAAAGATTGAAAATATGAGTAAGAGAGTGTACGATAGAGCAAGAGGGTGCCCAAAGTAGTTTTGAGGGAACAGGGTGTAGGGGGCAAGTGGTGAGGTGGGTGTCAGGGAAAAGCTATCGCCATTGAACATCTTGTACAGGAAAATCTTGTCCCCCCGTAATCTCCTCACTTCCAGAGTGAACATGTTTAGATTTAGTAACCTTGTGCCGTAGCTTTGGTCCTCCATCCCTTTAATTAAAGATACACTCTCTCATAATATTGTTTTATTATCATGTTTTTGTCAGGGTTTATTACTCTTCCTTGTCCAGTTACTTGCAGCATGGGTTGTTTACAGTGTCCCTGACTCATTAACGCCCAAACCTGTTAAATCATCATTCTGCAACTCTGCCAAAACTCATGATAAATTTCTGTCTCAGAGTGATGAGGCAAACACCAGTTTACTATTTAACCATCAGCTTGTCCATTCAGTCTCTACCCTTGCGTGTGCTCTGATCTACCAAGTGCTCTGCAGTTGTTTCTGTTCTACGTGTATTACCGTGGCTCTGGTTGACTGATCTCCTGGTTCCTGACTCTGACTATTGTTTCCGTTCATCCTGCTCTCAGTGTTCCCTGACCTGGTTTGGCATCTGACCTCTGCCTTGGTACTGACAACATCCTGGACTTTCTCCATTTTTTGCCATTTATGTTTATTGTTATTTTCAGTAAACTCCTTTTATATTTAAATCTGCACTTTAAGTTCCTTGGTTGCATAACCGTTTTGAATACTTACACAGCACTGTGTGCACACATTAAATGTAGCAGCAGCAGCCCACAATCTCCCAGCAGGAAAAAAAACCCCCGCTAACATCTCCCCCTAGAGATTAGAGCAGCATGGTTCCATGGCGTGATGACATCACCTAATTTCACTCTATAGTTTCAATGCCAAAGTCTTCATCAGGGACACGGAAAAGAGCACATCAATCAATGTTATATTGATCCGAAGTAAACCCAATAATGTATTTAACAGCCCTAAATTATCAACTGATATAAATGTATTTTACAGAAGTAAAATGTTGTAGCCATAGATAACAGGAAGGCAAAAATCTTGGAAATATATGTTAGGTCACATAAGTATGAGAACATAATTAAGTGGAAAAAAAGACACATTTCCAACCATTAGAAAAATGAAAGTGGAACTACATCCTCTTATCCTTTACAGCCAAGGAAGGCGCCATCTTAGCTTCTATTTGAATTGCAGTTGCCATGGTGCTGCACAAGTGATTAGCTATAACACCAGCTACTTGAGGGTTTTGGATTTGGGTTGAGAGCTGAAATGAGCACACTGGCAACCTTGACAGTTGTCATGCCTTAAAAGTAACTGCTTTGAGAGAGTGCATCTAGTTCTGCTTTAAAAACTTGCATCCACAGAACCCTAAACCCACAGCTGATGCGGAAGAAGGGAAAAATATATATCCAGCCAAAAAAAAGGTAGAGCTTCTATTTTTACATTTCTGCTAAATATATCTCCATGACTATTAACAATATACTATGCCATACCTATATTTTTTTGCAACCCATGCAGAATTATTTGAAATTACAGACTGATACATGATGTATTCTGCCGTATCAGCCTGATCTTTAAAAGCAACATTTGTAATTGTTATAATTACAGAAATTTTATTTGCTTTCTGCATGCATAGCGCATGGTATTCAGCCTCATTAGTGTCTAACAATTACACCAACTCATACTTGGCTTAGTCACTAATTCTAGTGGCTATACAAAACACCTTTTTGCAGCATACATTTATTAAACATCCCCCAAGTAGTTTGGTTTGCTTTTTAAAGATACACTCCATTCAAAATTAGGTTTTGCATAAAAGAACCGCATTCTACCTAACCAGGCATACCCGTAATGCACAACACTACCCACTGCTTAACCCCTTAAACCCAAGAGCACAAATTTGCAGGATAACTGACCACACATGTAATTGCATTTGTTTGCTTTTCTCAGGCTAAGAATATTTGCAGCAAGTACAGAAAATACCTGTTGATCTTGCCAGGAATGCAGGGGGTCATGCAAGAGTTCTTCACATCCCACCGTAAATGTATTATAATGTAAATATACTGTAAAGTAATATCTAAGGTAAATAAAAAGGTTTTACATATTCTGTAGGGCCCCTGCCTCCCCAGTCTTACCTGTCCCTAATCTTAGATGCAGCCCATGGACCCCACACAGCTGCCTGTTAAAACCCTGCTGGCTGAGACTGTACATGCACTCTCCATTATATCCTATGAAGAGTGAGTGCTTCAACAAAGTACAATTCCCCATAGGGTCCAATGTAAAGCATGGAGTGCATGTCGTGGCCACGCCAGAAGCATTCATTTTGAAAAGCACCATTGATGAGCTGCAAAGCCAATATCTCAGTGGTTCAAGGACAGGTGAGTACAGGACTGGGAGGCAGACTAGGGGCCCTACAGAATATGTGCAGCTGACAAATATTGTAACAAATATGCAGGTTTAGTGTAAAGCAAAACACATTAAGTGCAAGCAATTAATCTTTTCTTTTGGGATAAAGACATTCTTTTAAACCCACGGGCCCCTTAAAGTAGAAGCCTTAGTCTCCCTAAATTGGAGCTCTGCCCCCACCACAAACCAATGACAGCACAGTTACTGGCTGCCCCTCTTGGTATGTGTGTGGTAACGTGTGGCGGGGGCAGAGCGCCAAGAAAAGGCTTCAAACAATTCAAACATATATAAAAGCCACTTATGGTGCCTTCATTTAAGTAGTATATTTATGAATGTTTTCTGCAAAGCATTAGCGGTTTACTAATTGATTTCATTTATTTTTCTGGAGTTGCCGCTTAAACTAAAAAAAGAAAACATTATACATTGATATATATAAATATATATATATATAATATATATATATCAATCACAGATGTAGGGATGGCTTAATAATGGTAATAAATTGCTCATATGTTGCTGTGATTGGAAACATGATTTTCTAGCAGTGATGACAGTACGCATTACCCAGGAAAATAAGACTCAGCATATGGAGATTGGCAATAGGAAATGGCATTCATGTATCTGCAAGCTGCTGAACACGACTTGCGGTTACCGGAGGAACAGACGCGCCACATTGTTTTGGGCCCACCTGTTGCAAAGACACGGAGGGAGAAGAAAAAAAAAAGTTTACAGCGTGCCGTAAAAATAAGTCGGATAGGGGAAATAAAGTGTGTGTTTCATTTAGGGCCGCCGGAGCTGGACGCCAGATGTTGTTTTTTAATAAATTGAGAACACAAGTAATATTGGCTCGGATTAGGCTTGCTGGCATTTCTTGTTTTGTTTTACCCTCAATTATTTCATTGGTCACAAAAACGTGAACTGTGGACCTTGTAAAATCTCTCAGCGCTATGACCATAGTGCTTGAAGGTTACAATGTATCCATTTAATACATAATAGGGCATTCGCTATAAATTCCATTAAAGCAACAAATCACACAAATTAGACCGACAGACAGATATTTTTCACGGTCACTATACTGCTAAGATGGTGGCATTTAACTCTTAAGGGGTCTATCACTGTTGACTATATCAACACAGTTGTGACAGTTTTACTGAATTGGCATTAATATACTTACTTTTAATTGGTGGGCATTTTTATTTTAACATTGACAGCATTCATAAACGTCCATGGACAATATATTCTGATTTTGTAACAAAGTCATATCGAATATTTGATACTCTGTTATTACATTTCAGGGGCAGTTTCGGCTTTGTTTAACAAAATACAGTATATAATGTGCGTAACTTTTACTGGAGCAATTTTGTGGTGAATTGTAAAGACAAAATTCCCATTTCAATCTGCAGAAAGTTAACGTTTCAACAAAAATCATGCTAACCATAAATATAAAGATAGAAAGATAAATCATTATTGGCTTTGTGGAGTTACATGTCCCAGCATGCATACTGAGACATGTAGTTCCACATAGGTGTATCTCCCCCTCTCTTTACTGCACCATGTTTAACTGTGGGTGTAACAATTAGCACATTTCAGCAACCTAGAATACAGACTTTAGTGCAAAGTTGCTGCACTTCTATGCATGAACTACTACAGCTCCTTTTAGGTGTTAAGGTGATGTTACCACTCAAAAACCTAATCAATATTTTTTTGTATTTTAAAATAATCTTAAAGAGTCAAATACTTACCTAAACCCCAGCCATATGACAGTCTGGTTTCTACGTCTTCTTTCTTCCGTTCCTTACTGTGGGATGGTAGTCTACAGTGTCCTCATAATTTTTTGGTTGCATGGGCATTGTCCATTGGCTTTAAGGAAAGTCCATCACAAGATTCAGGAGTGATATTGGAAGAGGCTGCCCTGAGATAACATGATGGTGCATTTAGGTACATCTTTATGGTTTTTTTAAACGGATATATCTATATATATATATATATATCTATATCTAGATATATATATAGATATATCTTACTTAGCCGAGGAGCTAAGGGCAACTATCTATTTTACCTTGTGGGTAAAGCGGCCTATGGTTTATGTTTTACAGAAAGATCTGTCAAGTCAAGACCATCAAGACCATGGAGGCTGCCATTGCTAACCTCTTTCCAATAATGCATTTGCTTGGCTCTAACCTTTTACTCTAACATGCTGAGTTACTGAGCTGGAATAAGTATACAGATAAGGATTAATGACTTTCCTCTGACATTTATAATCTGCCTAGTTGTTCCAGGTCCATAATGACATCAACCTAATATGGCCATGTGACCAAAAAAGGTAAATGATATCACCAGCATCCCACCCCTTTGTTTACATGAATGCCCCAAGCAATTGGGCCAGCGCTGTTGGCTTTTCCAGGTTCTGATCAGCTTGGGTTTGGTTCAAATCCAAGCTCATCCTTGATGGCAATCACAAGGGTTGTGACAAACGAAACACAATTTTTTTTATTTACAGACTTGTGCAGTTTTACCAGGGACCTAGGTTGCAGTGCTTTTAGCTAGAAGGAAGCCCACCAGGAGTTGCAACTTCTGCCCATTTTACCCTTATTTTTAAGCTGAAGTCCCCGCCATCAAACTAATCACCGCAGTATTTAAAAAAAAAATCTTAATTGCCCAAATACTTACCTAAATCCATGGTTATGTGATGCACCAGGTACTGCCTGATAATATGTTAACTTCCCTTTGGGTCCATCAGAAGAGTCATAAAGACTCTATTGACAAAACAATGACATCAGAATAAGGTGTGACAACAAGACTGGTCAGCGATGGGGCTGGACTGCAGCAGTGGATCTCCGCTCTTCACTCCCAGAAGAAGTGCGGTTGAGGGTCATGTGATGATGAATTGTGGTACATTACAAAGGGCTTATTAAGATTTTTCCTTTTAAATGAGCAATAGGTAGGTGGGTTAGGAGGGTAAGGGTTGTTCAACATTTTTCCAGATATGAGCTTTAATGCAGTCTGGTGCACATGATAGTCAACATTTTCACCACATTCAAATGTCAGCTGAGATGGGAAGATGACTGCAGAGACTGGCAGCACTCTGGTCATATAAACAGATGCAGATGTCTCACTGACTATGGTCAGATGGTACCTAGACATTTAGCTGCAACTACACACATTTCCAGGCCTCCACTGCAGCTAAAAAATTGTTGGTAGCTCCTTACTTTTTTAATGTTAGATGGAAATGGCCGTCCCTGTTCTTAAAATTGTCTGCAGGCTTCTCTATTGGACTAACCAATTTCAGCATTGTAAACAAATCTGTCTCTTGCATCAGGAAATTATGTAATTCCTAAAAGACCTTGTTACCTCTCAGCAGTAATAGAAATGTGCATACTTCCAGCATCTGTTCAATAATTTGCAGTGAACTATAGAACCACACTTTTCACCGCACCAGCATTTATTGAATTAGCCTGGCTGAGCTTTTATTTGAGGGAGTTGTCCAAGTCCATCCATTGTGGCATTTTCTATTTCATGTAAAGCCCAGTATTGCCTAATAGAAACTACAATGAGATGAATGACATCTTACGAGTATAGTTTTACAGAAGCGACATCACTAAACTGCCACTTAGATGTAAAGGTCATAGCTTACATTCAGGCATTGCTGAATGGAGCATGATAACTACATAAGGGATTGCATTAGGTTTACAGAGGTTCTGCTGCAAAAAAAACGAAAAAAAAAAACCTGCTTGAGAAGTTAAAGGGTTAACATAACAATAAAAAGGTAAGAAAAACTTTTAGGTACGTACAGTATATTGATTTTGTGAGTTACAATATTGCAACTTGACCGAAGTGCAAGAAAACATTTTATAAACTAGCTAACTGCAAAATGACGTAAAGGGTCAGTCCACCCAAAACAGATACTTAGGTTTCTGATAGTTGCTGAAGTTAAACCACGTTTCCTATATTTGCTGTGGAAGTGTCCAAGACAAACAAGAAGTCATGGTCTGACTCAGCCAGCCAGGCTGCACCTATAACCTAAAATACCAGTTTTATGTGAACTGAGATTTTAGACCTAAACCCATTCACTAAAATTTCAAGTTATAACATAATAAAATTTCAATAGATGTTTTCAATCAATTTAAAATGCAGCTTTCATTAAAAGAATATCTGGTGGTCCTGCCACGATGATTGTTGTTCAGGCACTTCCTGTTATTGGGTGACAGCTGTGGCACAATTGTCTCCCTGTCACATTCACCCCTGATGCAGAATAGAAGTGGCTGTGCTGACACACATTGCACAGGCATGGTTCACGGTTGTCACAAACAGGAAGCTGTTTCAGGAATGATGTGCAGCCAAAGCGGTAGCGTGCACATACAGAGAGGAAGTGGCTACAAGAGACTGCAAAGAGGTCATTAGTGAGATGCAAAAATTATGAAAAAAGTGAAAATAGTATTTTATAATAAAATAATTGTGCCAATTATTTATCATACAATATGTTTTAGCAAATGAAATGTCATGCAGTTGGGGTCTAGATCAATTTTATAGCAGAAGTAAACTGCAGTTCAAATGTTCGGTTTTTGCCCTAAGGTGCAAGTTTGTACAGTATACTTGCACACTAAGGCACATTTACCTTACAAGTGTTCCCTCGTAGGGTACTGTCAGATCAATCATCGATCCCCAGTACCGTTCCCCATCTCCATCATCTCTGCTGCCAACACTTTCGTGTAAATACAGCGCATGCTCAGAGGATTTACAACCTCCCTGACCCCGACATCTTAGAGATACCATGAACAGGTGGAGTGTGTACACATATATAATAAAAAAAGCAATGGGGGGGTATCTTCTGCCACAAATCCGTACCTTCCAGTGATTTTGTTATTTATCTGACTTTACTTCCGCTTTAAGAAATCTTAACTCAAGTGATCTAGAGAAAACTTTAGGACCTCCTCCAGCTTACATTTTTTAAGCAGGTCTATTGCATGTCTCCCAATAAAACTTCACTGTATTATTTTTCATTTACAAAATGTAGCATTGATGTCTTTGTTATATATAATATATATCAATAATTATTTTCACATAGTTTCTAACGTGTTTCATTTACGAGTCACCATTGTAAGTTTATGAACAACACAAGGCTCCTCTTCTGCCGAGTGTGTGTAAGCCATCATGACTGCAGTTACACTGTATCAATCTAACAGAATTCGCCTTTGTAGTCTACAACTATTATTTTAGAAATGCTGACTCCTAAAAATAATATTTAACTTTTATGTGTTTCTGCCCCTCGATAATTCTTTCTTAATAAAAGTAAATTAGCAAAGCATTGCACGGCAGCAAAATCCCCGCAGATAACTTCTTGCCGCTGTTGTTGTTGAGTGAGGGATTGAGGTCTGCAGATTTAATTATTGGGGAGAGCAAATAATGGCTGCGAACGTCTGCTTGACACAATAAAGAACCCGGAGATGCTTCTGAGTGCATAGTTACCCTCATTATTGTGTTACATTATATGAACTGCCGCTTTAATGATGCAGAATGAGCTCAGAGCAATTTCAATGTAGTCTGTTTAATCTTCATTTAGTATATCATACACAGTCAGATCGCTTAGCAATGCTAAGTGAAGAGATGAGCAGATCAAAGATGTTAAGTAAATGTTTCCTGAACATCACAATATTTAAACTAGAACTATTGTATGCTCATTGTATCAGTGGAATGTTTAGAATAAAAGGAAATTTGGTATAATTTTCTTGCTGGCTGTAGTATATTGTGTGGTGATTGCAGTACAAACACAAATCTGTAGGGGATACCTATATGTCACACAGTGTAATTCACCCTGCTATAAGTAAATTAAGAACAGGACAACTTCCACTACTGGTCTCAATAATGTATATTAAAAGAAAGGTCTATAGATCAATTTTGCAAAACACTATACTGTGGACCAACGTTACAAGAGATGTAGTAATTTTCATTTAAACTACTATTTCCCATATTTATAGTTTGACATTTACTCTGGACGGCTTGCTTCCTCCCCATTGTTTAGCATTTTCCCACCATTTTGTAGAGTAAAGCATATCTAAATCCAAGAATAAAACTTTATATATTGCAGTTCTTAGATCTGGTGGCTTCTTTATTTTCAATTTAAGAACAATTTTAGTAAGGACAGGAAAACCTGTTGATCTTGCCAACAGGTTCTTGTTGATCTTGTGAGCTGAAATAAAAGCAGAAACAATGTTATCGTCCTTCTGTAATCAACAAATCCTGCCACCCCCTGCTCCCCATAAAGGAGATGAGGATAGGAAGACCTATTTAAATCCAGTCTGGGTGACAATCATGGCTCTATCACTACAGTACAGTAAGCATAGCTACCCTCGGTCAGAAAGTGTACTATTTGCAGGATTACCAGGTGAAAATAAAGTAAAGAATGATAAAAGCAAACTAATGCAGCCCTAACTAACGCTGAATTTTACTGTACAAAACAGCACTGCGAACTGGCCCCTCAGTGTTAACCTGTGTTAAAAGTTTATTGGTCCTTATAATTCTTGACAGATGTGTTCATAAAAGTACTGTCTACTTTTCAAAGACATACTCTAAGGCTTTATAGAAGATCATTTTGGCAAATGACTGTCTGACACAGATAACTAACCAAAATCACTTTTCCCACACATGCAGTATTAGAGTTACTAAATGCGAATCTAATACTCAGCTAATCTTTGCACTTCATTGTGTGTGGGAGATTAATTTAATTGTGGCCAAAGCCAGAGCAACTTCCTACATGAATATATATACTGCATATTGTGACAGACATATGCTCTGCCAGTGTGTAAAGATGCACAAAGTGAGATGGTTAGAGCATGATTCAGCAGGTGGGTATTGCACCATTAAAGGGAATCATTCAAGCCACCCAGCATTCCCTACCTAGGAGACAGTTTGCTACAGTACAGACATACAAGGAATTTGTGTGTCTTGGCCTATCTGACCTTACAGACAGGCACTCTGACCAAGCCAATACCGGAGAGAAATTGTCTGGTCTGAAGCAGGCCACATAGCCAGGAAGCTGAATATTACTATGTTTCAGTGTAACACTGGAAAAAACCCTGAGAGGGTAATCCTACTGTTAAGTGATTTGGGTGTTAATAAAAGCAAGTGGAAGACTCTAAAAATGCAAGTTGGCGAGTGGACCGAGTGTTTCAAAACTCTTCATTTGATGCTAAATCTCAGTGACCACTAGTCACCCAATTCTGAACTTCATCCCTACAAATATACACAAATCTTTTATTGCTCAACAATACTAATAAAACATAAAAACAATGTGTAACAAAAATGCTTCAATTATACCCCAACAAATTTGTGATTCAGTGTTCTAGCAATGGGTAAAGTCAAGACTTCCACAGAAAACCACGAACAGATATTAATACTAAAGCTGAATCTCGGCATTCGGGATCCAAATATTCGAATTGCATTCGAGAGCTCCCAAAAGCCATTCGGATCTGGGAGCCATATACATATATTACTAAAGCTGAGGCTCCCAGACCGGAATGCAATTTGGAAATGTGGATCCCAAATGACATTTGGGTCTAGGAGCCTCAGCTTTAGTATCATATGCATATAGTGAGCCCAAATTTTTGTTACGGCAACATGGGAGCCATATGCTATATGGCTCCCATGTTGCCGTAACGAAAATGTGTGTTTAGACTCATTTGGATGCATTAAACCGAAAAACACATCTGATTAGCCAGAAAAGTCACATGTCCCATTCAGTGTCGTTTTTGAACAAAATTCGGACAGGATCTGAAATTCGGAAATGGAAATTGGGATTCGGACACAGTCAGATGCATTGGGATTCAGAAATTCAGATGTGTCCGAATGTCCAAATTTTGGAAAATTTGTCCAAATTTTTGTTCAGAACAAATCGTATCACACATGTCTATTTTTCATCCCTTTTAGTTTAGTTGCACATATACTTCGGGTTATAATTGTTCTTCATCCCAGTTTCCCTTCCAGCTTACAATATGCCCATGAGGAGTCTGTAAATCTTTTGTCTCATTTTATACCAAGGTTTCCATTGGCACTGTCTGACACACACATGGATAACATACATAAATCTGCATATAGCGCATTCATTTGATCCCATTGCAGCTGGTCACATGACCAAATTGTTAGGAGTCTGGTTCGCTGTCTGCATACTTGTTCCAGGTCAGAAAATCAGTAACATTGGCCATACACTGCCAGTTTGTTCTTGTTCACCTCCATGGGCTGAGCAAGAAAAAAACATGCGTGATTTCCCCAACCACACTAAATAGCATGGATGGGAGAATGTCTGCTGATGGACTATTCTGACAGTCACAGGCTTATTGGCTGCAGTCACTGGAAGAAAATGTTTGTCTCGGCTCCTTTGAAAATAGTCAATTGAAAAAGCAGCTTTTGTTGAACAGAGTGGTGCTGACAGGGCCACACATGGCACAAATTTGGGCAGAGTCCTACAAACTCGGACAAAATTCGAGCAGTGTATGGCCAGCATAAGTGCTAAAGCTCAAGGCTTAGTGTGACAGCCATTTAGCTACCATTTTCAAACATGGAGTCTGGATTGACAGTGCACTTGCCTCTCTTGTGATAGTCTGCCATGAATGAATTCATGTTCTTTACACTAATGAGATAGGGTCTATGTGTTTCCCTACATGGAACATATCGCTACCACGAAAGAAAAGATCATCTTGATTAGAAAACATTGAGAACATTGCGTTTCACATTCCTTCAACAGCACCTTCAAGCAGAATGATGGCTTAGCAATGATAGTAAAGACTTAATTATTATCAAATGACTTCTGCCGTTGGGTCACTATTCTTGTAATTACAAGCAGTTCATGCCTATGCTAATTAGGACTCCGACACAATCATTTTCATGGGGAAAGTGTTGGTGGGCAAATTAAATAAATGGAGATACAATGATGCTAATGATATTTTAACTTTAATTTTCCACATAAAGACAAGCAAAACACTTTCATGCCTATGTCGTTTTATGCTAATAATTTACATAACTGCCTTGCTGCTGGAGAGCTGCACAACGCGTTTTTAGATTTCATTGTTGGGCCTTATAACTAATAACCGCTTTGAACTGCACATAATTGGTAGGGGTCCCTGTAATGTCCGAGTGGCCCTCTTTTGCCACATATTTTATTGCTGTGACTGATCCGTTACATTTAAACGTTATTTTACACAAGGAGTACAGCGAAAGGCTTTACACTGATTGCTCCCTGAACACTGCAAGTCCCAAAATGTAACAGCTTCTGAAATGAAGGCTCCAGGCTTGTGATCTTACTGATGGCTTTCTTCAGGCAGGGAAAATAAACAGTTATTAGTACTCGAGACCAATTAAAGCGAGGTGAACCAAGGCGCTCACAGACGAAGCTGTTTCTCAGCTACGCTCAAAGAGTAGGTGGCCGAGGCTTCGCCTCCGTCCACACCTCCCCTCCGGTAAAGTTTTCTAGAAAAAAAAAAGACTCATTAGTACAAAGTGGCTTCTGTAATGACATTTCCAAAGGTTAAGTGCAATCGGTCTTTCCCTACAAAGTGCAGCCTCTCTGCTCATTGCTTATAGCCATGCTAATTGTTTGTGAGCAGACATTTAACCAAGCCATGGAGAGAACCGGGATGACGACGACATGTGAAGCAGCCATATAGGTCAATAGTTATTTTACACGGCAGGCAGTGCCCTCAGTTGTCCCCTTTAACCCCTTACAACTTGGCCTATTATTAATAAGTAGACTATTCTTGTATCTCTGTTATACTGAATATACTGTTAATGATATGGGGATAATAACCGGATTGGAAACAGGGGGCTGAGGAGGGAGGTTGGATTGGAAATTCCAGTCTTACAAGGAATAGCAGCTTGAAGTATGTGCATGATTATATGCCTGTTATTAATATCCCAAAACAATACATAGCTTAGCTTTGATGCCGGACAGCCAGATCTGTTTATTTAGGCCTTATGCAAGTATGGTCAAATCTGTATAAGAAAAGGCCCCTGAGCTGGGTCAGGGAAATGGATTAAGGTGAATCGGTCTCTGGTGACAACTCACAAATTAGCTAAGGCTCAAGTTATGGCATTTGCTACCTCGCTGCCCAAACCAATGAATTGCCGCTTTATCACTGCTCCCGTGCTAATGATTCAGATTACTCAGCGTTCCAGACAATGAGGGGCAACTTCTCTCAGGGACAGCGGGGGTGTTCCCAGTAGCAGTATCACAAGTGTAACATAGACCTGTGTGTAAGAAATATAGGTTTCTTACATTTTTAACTAAAACTTTTTTTCCCTAGTCCTGGCAGAATGGGAAAAAGGTTAGTATCTTTTTTTGGTTGGTTTCCATTGCTGTCTATGTTAATATTGGGAAGAATTACCTAATTTCCTGTTGCAGTAATGGTGGCCACAAAGATACAGGTTAAGGGGTTATCTCTAAAATAGGAACACATACAGAAATAATACACTTTATTTTTAGTAAAGTGATAAAGAATAAATATGTCTGCCAGGTTATATATCGTTATTCCTCCATGGCACACAAAAATGGTCTCTGCTTTGCTTGGTAGGGTGCTTTAATAAACAACAAACAGCATTGTGTAGAACATGTATAACATGCGTCCAGTACACCACCATGCTTAAATCAAAATTAGGCTTTTCTTGATGCACAGTTTAAGTCCCATTCGAGTACAGTACAACTTTTAGAGTAGTGCAGCATTCCTTCATCAAAGAATATGGGACAGACATATGTCCCATGTGTCATGATAAAAGAATCCTGTGCTTCTCTGTAACAATGCACTGCGTCTAATTGCTACAATAAAAGTTTCACTTTAGTTCAAGAAAGGTGGTGTACTGGTGACATATTATATTACATTCTTTTGGGAAGATCCCCCTTAACTTTCTGTCCTGCTGTCCCACTGAATGTTTGCTAGGACAAGACCTAAGGGGGAGATCTCCTCAACAGGAGGCCAAATAATAATAAAAAGTCCAACTTCCAGGTTGTTATAAAGTTCAAAGCAGACATTGAAAAAAAAAATCCAGAGCTCCACATTCGGGTACCTCAATCTTCCTGTCTATGAGTACAAACAGACATTCCTGGAAGACTGAAACTTGTCTCCAAGCCATGAACATATAAAATTGGATAATTGGATTGCACATGTTTTATGTTACCATCACGTCATAGGAAGATCTTCCAGTGATGAGATTGAACTTCCATATCTGACTGCCTCTTTTACTGTTGTTCAGCTTTGGAACAAGGGCTGCTGTCAGTTAGGTGTCCCCCACATAAGCCATCATCCACATACAGGGTCTCAACTATATGACTGTGCTTTTTGAATGCTATCACCTAACAAATGGACCATTAGTCATCTGTGAGCAGTGACGTAACACAAAATTACCAGGATGACATAACAGAGTTGAGATTCCAGCTCTCATCTTCCTGCATGCGGATAACCTGGCATATCCCATTATTGTTTCCCAAGAATAGGGGCAATGCCTGGTATACCTAAAACAAAGGATGTGCTTCTTGCGTAATAAAAGGGTCATTCATTTATGAACACTCATGTATAGTTGGCCTTAGCTAAAGAGAGCTGACAACAGATGAGTGCATCGGACCTTTGCAGTGTGTCATAATCAACAAAACAGTGGGATGATCCCTATGGCTGCCCAGAATTGCCACTTTTTTTAGTGATAGTAGAAACCTCCTTTAAGGAAACTAATTCTACTCCTTTAAGGAGCTACTATAATGTGCTTTGAATTACCATTTCTTACATCTCCAAATCAATTTACTAATGTCCACTGTCACAGCAGTAGATGTGTATAATTCCATCAGAAATATATAATATTAGTGTTTCTTTTTGCACAGCAAGTGTTTCTTTCTTCCTTGATATCTAAGACATGCTTCTCTCAATGACCTGTTTGTTTCTCAAAGCATTTTTTTACAGCTACAAAAGAGGTGAGGAAGGTCCTTTTCAAAGGCAGTTAATCCTCATTAGCATTACCTTATCTTCCAGGGCATGTAAAATTTAAAATGCAAGAGTTATGTCTGGAGTCCTGTAGGAATTAAGCACACCCTTTTACTGCTTCAGAGAAGAAACATTTTTTATTTTGAGAAGGCTAGAGAAACCTGCGCAAGAGGGTCAGCTCGAAAATTGCTGCATAAAAGGAGTGACAGAAGAAGTGACATACATAAAGCCTGTCTATTAGGAACAGACAACGCCTGCAATCTCTATCCGGTGGGTCATTAATGAATCATGCTAAATAGTCCGAGATGAACAAGATTGAAAAAAAAATAACCAACATTTCTGCTAATTTTAAGCATCAGCCTTTTATTAAGCGTTTGTTGACTACAATGTTTTGTTTTGGTAACACACAAAAAATTCTGGTCTCACAGAAAGACAAGCCAGTGGTTTAAACATTCAGTCCAACCTGAAGAGCAATTTCAGGTGTACCTCCTGGGACTCCAGAAGTCTGCCATAGTTTCTCCCACTGTTCCCATTTACATCGGAGTCTATTTATATCTGCTATGATAGATGCATTTTTGCTACTTCCGATTCATTCTCCATAGTGTAATCTATAATTGCAACAGCGCAAGAGTGCAGTCCTGGGAATAGAGTCCCAAAGAGGGAAAAAGGACCATTGCACAACCTGCTGTCTGCAGAAACTAAAGGTGGGGGTGGATACAAGACTAGTCATCCTGCACCAGGGGAGAGAATAAGGAGTGACTAGTCTTTATTACAGAGAGTTCCTGCAAAGAGGCAAAGTGCAGGAGTTGTTTCATGCTGGATCGCTGCAATCTGCAGATGTGGAAGAAATATACAAAAGGATGCCAGGATTCCAGTAGGAATACACATGCCTCTTGTATTTAGACAATATTTGTTAAGCCCCAATTTCTGGTTTAAGTACTGTGCACCGACATATAAAAACGATGATTGGGCCACACATGACATATCACCGCAAATGTCAGAGTGCAAGCAATAATTCTAGGGCCATCAATCACTGTTAACACTAAATTGATGAGCGGTAAAAGCTTTTAAAGCGTCACCTATGGGCAATTTTGGGTAAGTTCGTTTTTGCAATTTTGTGGGCGCACACAGTCTTAAGGCTTGACATGTTTTTGTGTTTATTTACCAGAAGTGACTGCCCATCTTTAATATTTTACAAAAAAGTTGGGTAATTTATTTGTTTCATAACATAACCTAGGGGAAAAGTTTAAAAAAAAAATTATTTTAGGTACTTTTTTCTTTATATAGTAGAAATTAAAAAACTGAGAGGTGATAAAATACCACCAAAAGAAAGTTCTATTTGTCTCCAAAAAATAATACAAAATTAATTTCAATACGGCTTTGCAAAACTGAATACATTTCAGTCAAAGCACCGCTGAATACTGAAAAATGTCCTGGACAGGAAGGGGTTTAACACCTAGGAACAAGACGACCCAAAGAAACCAATTGGAATTCAATTAAAGAAAAACGCCAGGGAAATTTTTATTAACCCTTGCAGTGTTTGTTTTGGTCTTCGGAGGAAATGAAGAAAGTTATACTCACCTGATCTTTGGAGCCAGATTGCTGTTAGACTGGTCCCTGGAGCCTCTCTCTCCCCCTCTGCTTTGGAAGTCTAAGGTGCTGTAAGTCATCAACTCCATACACTGTGTAAAGAACATGAGGATGCCCAAGGACATTCCATCGCTGCAGCGGAGGAGCCAGGCTGGAGGGAGTGCTGTAATAGCCAGGTATCCCTGAGGATCAGGTAAATATAACTTTGTTATTTTCCTCCCTAGACCAAAATGGGCACTTAACCCTTGCAGTTCAGGGGTAGCCCCACTGCAGCTGGTCGCTATGAGTAATGCACTCTGCGATTAGAGCTTTGTTCATTGTGCTGCTCTGCCAAATAATACTGTAAGTGTGAATAAATAATAATCTATGGTTGCTAGCTGCTTTACCTGCATTCTTAGGGTGCTCCTTATGGATTTACTATCAGCTCAACTAATGAGACCACAATCACCAGATGTTTTCAGTTTTTATTAACAAATAGGACTGTTGCTGCCCTTGAAAAACACAATGTTCTATGGTCATACTCAATCATGGTTAATAATAATAGCACGTTCCAGCTATTGTTAGGCTTTATTGCCTTTTGTGTGCCATTGAAGAAATATGAGTATTAAATATTTATGCATTCGAACCCTGTGACATATCATACCTCAGCCAATGAGAGACCTGGAAGAGTGAGGTTAGCCTGGTCAGAGGTTACAATGTCGAATCAATCACAACACAATAATGCAGGCAGAGAGGCTCCACTGTCGTTATTAACTAGAACATTATAATCTGTGAACAATTAGGTTTCCAGAGCTCAATGTATGTTTTTAGATAGAAAAAAAACAATACACAGAATCAGTTTTGCTGTGTAAAATGTTTCATTGTTGAGATGCCCCATTGTGCTTAGCGCTTGTTTATGTTAATGGTTTTCTGGGATCGTTCGTGGAGGATCTTGCATGTTTGCATCTTATTTTATGTTCAGGTTTCCGCAAAGCAGTAACATTTATTATTTCTGTTATACTTTAGAGAAAAAAATGGGTTTACCGTATTTTAATGATCTCTAAACCAAAACTGTTATTTCATTTTTAATAAACGGTGAAAAGTTAACCAAAGATTAGTAAGAAACACCAGAGATTGTTGATCCAGGAAATATCTGATTGCCTTATGGGATCAGGAAGGATTTTTTCCCCTTTTTAGCTGTTGGAGCACATTGACCTATACTTTATAAGGGTTTTTTCAACTGCGGGTAACTGTGGTCATAGAGCTAAATTTATGGCGGTTTTTCTTTTCTTTTTTTTTTCTCTATAGGTTGAACTCGATAGGATTGTGTCTTTTTCTAACCTGACTAACTATGTGACTGTGATCTTTAGGCAAACTGCCAAATACACTCTTGAAATGATTGTGTGTACTGTACTACCTACCAATAAATTTGTTATTCTGTATAGGCAGTCTTGCAGTCTGGGAATCCCTGCCAGACAACACAGCCAGAAAGTGACCCCAGTTTTCTTCATTGCAGTTAAAGGAGAACTATGAGGTGAGTGCTTTTCACTCACCTCATAGTTCTAGCCGACCTGTGACAATGAGACTCTCCCAGGTCGGCTTAGTAGATCGGGAGGTGAGCGAACACATACTGGTGTTCACTCACCTCTCGATCATGTCACGGCTCTCAGCCGTGACAGGGAAGGGGCTGGATTCCCCCCTCTCCGATCCGCCAGCGCTGACTGGCGGAAAGGACGGGGGAGGGGGCGGGTACAGCTGGCTCTGCCTCTAGATAGGCAGAGCCAACTGTTAGTCAAGGAGCTGGGCGAATGCAGACATAATTGTCGGGATCCGCTTCAGCTGCAGTGTCTCAGTATACTGCAAGCTACAACTCGCGGTATACTGAGCCTAGGGTGACAGGAGGACGCTAGTTTGTGTCCTCCCGTTACCCTAAGGAGAATTATGGGGAAAAGCCTTAACCCCATAGTTCTCCTTTAAGCTATATGAGTTGGTCACTGACCCACCCCAACCTGTTTATTGGACAATAAAGGAGCACCACTATGTGATGAGGTGATTACTCTATCAATGCTCCCAGTGTTAAACTGACAGGACTCTGCACTACAGTAGAATCTGATTGACTCACAGTAGTGCACTCCCTCCCCAGTATGCATTTTACCGTGCAGAGATTACAGGAAGCAATATAAATACAAAGTCCAAGATTTCAGCTTGAAACCACCTTAAAACAGCTTTTTATTTCCCTCAGGGGCTCTTTTGGCGATTCTTTAAGTTCCCAGGGCTGCACATCTGCTGTGCTCACTATGAAGGGTTCCTATTTAACTCCAGGCAAATTTGGAGAAAAAAAATCCCCCATTTATTTTAGTTACTGTACATAATTAAAAAGAATCATTTAATGCATTTCTAAATATGATTAATGTACATATCACAATCTATCTTTATATAAGCATTGCAAATTCCCCCTATGCATCAGCATTTAGACAGAGGAGGAGAGCCATCAGTATCAGTCGGAAAGTGCTGCCCCTGGGTGGTTTCAGTTGTGCTACAAATCTACATTAGTGAGTTAAAGTAACTATGGGCAAGTAAAGCAACATACACTATTTAGTAAGACTCTTCCAAAATGGTAATTGGAGACTTCAATTGGTGTCTCTCCAAAGAGTCTGCTTCTACCAGCTTAGTGAGTCCACTAAATCACTGTAAAATCCTTTACCCTTTCCACCAATCAGCAGCCTGGCCAAGGTCCCCCCAGGAATAGAGAATGAGAGATCATCAATGGCAGCCTCATTATTTATAACTTAATATCCCGTATTTTGGTTTTGGTGTACTGTGGTGCGGTTCATTTTGAATGGCACTCCAATGCACCTGTGTTCCAGCGCACTGTGCTACCAAACATAGTGCATGCTCCTTTGTTTGTGTGTTAGCAGCTGATTCAAATGAATGGGCTGCCTTAACACAGAACATATAATGAATGTTAATGCATTGCTTAGCTGTAAATGGGCCTTTAGACTGGATTTACACCTTTGCGTTTTAGCCTGATGCATTTTCGATTTAAATCAATGTAAATGAATTGAAACCCATGTGAATCCTGTGTTACCATGTGTTTAAATGTTTATTGCAATGCACTTTACAATGCACATCAACACGTGTCATAACATGTCAACATACGTCAATGTACATTAATACCCAATGACATGCATTTTAATGCATTTCCATTAATAACAATGTAAAAGGCATCCGGAAATATACATTACCCTGCTTAAAGCAAAGCCTAGCTTACACAAAAACAGCCTGCAAGGCAACAGAAAGCTTGTCACTATCAAATGAAACAATGAGCCAAACCGCATGGAATCTTCAATGGGCCACATTATGTGTACTAAGGGCTACACCTACTTAATTCCATGTAAGCGATTATAGCACTTTCAGTAATTAACACTGTAGTAACAATAGGAACTTAAAGACGTGGACAAATTTGTTGGTACCTTTACAGCTCATTGAAACAATGCCTCATTCTTCCTGAAAGATTGGAAGATATTGTCTCAGTATCCCTGCATGCCTTCGGTAGAGCAAAAAATGTGTCATACATTTTGGTAATTCTACAAGGATATTCTAAATTGGTCAGGACAGTTTGTTGGTATCAAAAATTATAAATATTTGAATTAAAGTGATATTTTAAACTACTTTTTGTAATGAGTATCACACGTCTTTAATCTTGCAATCAGTCAGTCTATTGAAATTAAGGATGCACCAATAGCGTTTTTTTTGGTATCGAGTATGGGTACTGATATTTATCTTTCGGTACTCGCCAATACAGAGTACCAATACCGGTACTTATGCTAGCATGGAGCTGACTTCCTGGCCAATCAGGAAGCCGGGCAGCAAGTCATTACCCGCCGCCCAGCTTCCTGATTGGCCTCCATGTTGCCTCGCGTCACTGCTGATCAGAGGAAATCTCCTTCTGACCAGAGATTCCGGTATCGGGGAAGTTATTGGAGCATTTGTGCGAGTACGAGTACTCACCCAAATACTGAGTATCGGCATCAATACTAGTATCAGTGCATCCCTAATTGAAATGTAGAAAAGTAGTCACTCTACTCTTTGTTATCATCATATACACCACACTGAACCAGAGAAAGCAAAGGAGAGAGTTGTCTGAGGAGAACAGAAATACATTATAAAAATTATAGATCAGCATGTCAAAGGTAAAGACTAAAAAAACCATCTCCAAGCAGCTTGATGTTTCTGTGACTGCGGCTGCAAATATTGTTAAAAAAATGTAAGGTCCATGGGAGTGTAGCCAACCTTACTGGAAGTATTCGTAAATGGAAAATGAACTCAGTTTGAACAAAAGTATAGTGTGAATGGTAGACAAAGAGACCAGAAAAACTACCAAAGAGATACAAGCTGAACAAGGTCAAGGTACATCAGTGTCTGATTGCACCATCACTTTTTGAGTGACTGGGCATAAAGAAAAAAAGACCCAGGAGGACTCCACTATTGAAATAAAAACTTTAAAAAAGCTTGACTAGAATTTACTAAAATGCATATTGACAAACCACAATGCTGCTAGGAGAATATCCTTTGGACAGATGAGATAAACACTGAAGATTTTTGCAAAATCACATCAGCGCTATGCTCAAAGACAAAAAACTTAAGCTATCCAGTCTGAGAAAGCTCTGTCTCAGTAACAGGTCATTGGTCTCCCCAACATGACAATGACCCAAAGCACACAGCTAAAAGCACCTATGAAGGCTAAGAACAAAACATTGGACTTTTGTGTAGTGGCCTTCTATAAGCCTTGATCCAAATTAGGGATGTCCAGATACCAGTGCCGATACTTGGCATTTTCACGAGAACTACTGTGGTTGCAGTGATTGCAGCTGGGACCTAGCTCTGGCGCTTCACCACTGTCCTGAAATCATTAGTCTGTATTGTTTTAGAAAAACTGTCACATGACACTAAACTAAAATGTATCAGTACTTGTATCTGTGAGTACTTGGACACGTATTAGTACTTGTACTTGAAAAAATGGTATCGGTGCATCTCTCATATATATGACAGCAGCCTCATAACTTTTTAATTTTTCTCTAGTCTAGGCTTGGAGCTGTAAAAGTATCTGTACTTGTACCGAGTACAGTACTTGGTATCTGAACATCCCTAATCCAAATTGTATGAAACATCTATGCAAAGAGCTGAAACATACAGTCTGGAGAAAGTACCCTGAGATCTTCAAACCTGAGACAGCTGGAGCAGTTTGACGAAGAAGAGTGGGCCAATCTACCTATTGGCAGGTACAGAAGTCTTAATGAGAGCTGACAGTGAATTGCTTGCAGTGACTGCCTGTAAAGGTTGTGCAACACAATATTAAGGTTATGGTTCCCATTATTTTTGTCCACACCATTTTCAAGTGTTGTATTATTAAAAATATGCTGTTGACTCAAACATCAAAAGTATGAAGTCTGAATTGTATTAAATATAGAACAATGATGGATGCCAATTGCTTTTGCCAGTTTCAGAGAAAATTGTGGGTTCTTCTTTTTTCATGGAAAGGTACCAACAAATGTATCCACAGTTGTAAAACATTTTATCACGGAAAAGAGAACGTTAAATCATCTTCTCTTATTTGCTTGCTATATACTATTAAAGACACATTAGGTATTTTTGATAAGTACAAAAAAACTGACTGTTCTGGTCAGTGGCGGACCTAAGAAACAAAGGGCCCCGGTGCAAGATTGTTTGAAGAGGGGGGCCCCAACCACTAAAGGATTAATAAAGGTGAAAACAGTATTTTTTTTTTTTTTAAAGGCAATTGCTGATGAACATGCTCGCAATCTCCGGATCTTACTGGGCCCCCCAACCGTCTTGGGCCCCGGGCGGACGCACCGGCTGCACCGGCGGTAGTTCCGTCACTGGTTCTGACATCAATCTAGCAACAAAAGAGTGAGAGACAAACAATGCCGAAAACACCAGTTTGAGATGTCTGATCTACAGCATGTCAACACAGTGCATCATCAATGAATGTTCTGCAATCTACAATGCCACTCTACACATGTCAACAGGGAGCCAAGTTGAGGACTTCCACAGTTTGCCAACAGAAACTCTGAATAAGCTAAATCTACATTTATTTGAAACTGTACCAACCTTGAAATAGAACAAGTACAATTGCCTTTCCATTTCTTTAAACTGTAATTTAATGTTTTTATTCAATTTGAAATAATTTCATACAAACATTGATTTTAATCTTCAACCAATAACACATTTATACATAAAAAACAATTTAACATTTGCTTGTGTAAAGTTTACATTTAAAGCAAAACAAAAGTAATCACTTCTGAAACTGGCGTAACAAAAGACTGGAGATAGCCAAATGTAAGAGGGTTCATGATTATCAAAAACCTAAAACAAAAATTTAATATATTGCAGTTTACCAGTCCTTATATGTGGGGCAGCATTAGATTTCTTTTCTAAAGGGGTTTGTTCCTTTATTTTCAGCTGTTAACCCTGCTAACACACTTCCTGTCCTAAGGTCCTAGAGTTGCTGCTCTTTTACTCTATAGAGGGAGCCATGGTGGTCAAACTAGGCTGCTCTCCTGATGTGGATTACACACACCTCATCTCAATTACATGGGGGGG
>NW_017306661.1:1171199-1174779 GCF_000935625.1 Nanorana parkeri
TATATATAGCTCTATATATAAAACTTTTGTTCTTAGATTTAGATATTTAGATATAAATAAATATAGGTGAAGAAGTCTTTGAATTACAATTAGAAGCAAGTCCCCATTGTCTATGTAATGGCAGCTCTATGAAAATGACCACTATCCTTTAAGGGTATTTGCTGTAGTAAATCAAGCTTGTTACTCTTCAAAAAGATGGAATCTCGGAGGAGCATGTTATTTATTTAAAGGTGGTTGGCACAGCAAATTTTAACACAACCAACAGAATTGTAAGTCATCTATACTTGTCTTCCTTTTAATAGTGAAACATCAAAACATTATTCATTAATGAATTCAGCACTCTGGGTATTATTTATCTTCATTAGCCATTTTACCAAACTTACCACTCAGTAAAACCAAACTGTTCCATTCTACTGAATATAGGTGGTAGCAACCCTTCTGCAGCATTATATTGCCATGGAAACCATCAATCACTTCCTAAATCTCTTCAAACCATTTCATAAAGTGGTAATATTGTGGCATTTTCTCTTTCTAAGTGTCCCTTAATACCGTCGCTTACTGGCAGTATTGACAATATGGCACCTTATTTGCCAACTAAAATCATATTTTGGTTCAAACACGTCTGTGGCGGGTAGGTTTCATTTATTCTGTCTGCACAAAATACATCTCAAGAAGGGCAAACATCAATGCTTTATAAGACAAACCAGTGTGTAAACTGTAAAAATGCAGTGTATGCTTGGCTTAGTGCTCTTATTCCTAGGCATTGTTGAACTTCAAAATAGATGTAAAAACACAATTCCTGTTAGGCATTCATTAAAAATGTATAAAATCCATTGTTTTTAAATAACTACCAGGAACATCTGAATCTTTCTGGTTATTAGCCTTCTGGGATCTCCTGAACAGTATGACTGAGAAGTTGAGGGTGAGGGGCAGCAAACTGAGCCAATCAGGATTTTCGGCACTGCACTGCACAGTGCAGTCATTCTACCTTACTGAAAATGCTTGGAGGAAGGATGAGCGGAGGGATGACTATAATTTTCCTTCAGACCCCACTCACACTGAGTAACATCAGCGCTGATTTGAGCTGAGCGACTTTGAGAGACATTGAGCTACAGTGCACATATTGTAGCGCTGCATAGCGCTACTTTTGGCATGAACTTCTTAGCTGCTACATTGGGCTGTATTCAATCAAAAGCGGTCTTGATGTGACATAATTCCTCTTCCTGTTTCCTGCTTAAATTTCTGTGCAAAGTGACACTTCTGTAGCGCGACATTGAGCTACACCATTGAAGTCTATTCGGCCAAATGTCACGAAATCAGCCGAGAAATAGGTCTACAGCTGAGAAATAGCTCGACAAGCTACAGGCGACATTGAGCTGTGAGATGTGAACAGCTCCATTGAAATGCATTGGATGAGCTACATTGAGCTGACGTTTGAGCGATTTTTGAGCTGAAATCGCGCTACAAATCGCTCAGTATGAATGGGGTCTTATTGTCCAGTTAACAGACTGGGGAAGGTTGGTGATCCCACTATATTGCTTAAAGCTGAACTCCAGGCAGATATAATATAATAACAAAATAATAATACATCAATAAATGTAAATTTATAAATACAAGCAGTGTGTGTCTGAATTATACCCGTCATCAGTTTTTGCAGTCCACAGCACTCAGACAGGGAGAAGGAAAAGCAGTATAAGGAGCCAATCATTTGTGCTACAATGCTCATGTGCTAATGACCAAAAATACTTATAGAAGGAGAGAGCAGAGTGACTGACAAAATAGTTCATCAGTCTGTTGCTTCTGCTTTCACTGTCCAGTCAGTGGAGCCTGAAGGTTGGAGGAGGGAAAAGACTTGTGTTACCTAACTGCAGCACAGAAAAAAAATCAGGTCTTCTGGGTTTGTGGGAGGAACGTGACTTAACTGCTTTAGAATGCAACTTAATTGGCTGCCTTGCTGGCCAGAGCTGGGTAAATCACAGGACTGAATGAACACAAATAAAAATTATGTGGCAGTTAAAGCATTTCTCACATGCATATGTCATCTGTGTTTAGCTGTTTGTCTGGAGTTCAGCTTTAGCTCCATTTAAAAAAAAAGGATTACCAACCCGGCTGTGTTGCCTGGAAGGGGTGTCTACATTACAAGCGTGACTGAACAGAGTTCCAAAAATCAAGTGTTACTACAGTGTGTACTTTGCTCTCTGCTTTACTCATAGGGATATATTACCCAATATAATAAATGCAGAATATAATAAATACGTAGCAGAAATTTCTCTCTACCAACTCTACTTTTCCATCATATGCAAATTTGCACTAATTTAAATATCTAAACACATGTTAGCACTCTACGCTCGCCTGTCTCCCACTGCTCTGTTCCCATGGAACACAATCTTACTTCTAGGCTGGTATGAAACAATAGGACCACACTGACGTTTTCTTCAATTGATCATATCCGTCTCTCTGGTACAAAACTATTGATTATAAAAATTGATGTACTGATTATTTTAAGCATTTGTTTTCTC
The DNA here is from genome assembly GCF_000935625.1 of Nanorana parkeri. Lineage (NCBI taxonomy): Eukaryota > Metazoa > Chordata > Amphibia > Anura > Dicroglossidae > Nanorana > Nanorana parkeri. The sequence goes on from NW_017306661.1 coordinate 1,173,719, forward strand.
CTCTTTACACAGAACACAAATAACAAGCAGAATGGTCATGGCAGAGAGCAAGACACTGCTCCAGTATGTGATAAAATGCGGTTACCAATACTTTGATGTGCAACTACAAGGGCTCCCCATATAAATATAAAATATAAACAAAGGATCTTCTAAAGTAGTATTAAACTCTCAAAAATTGTTTCAATAATGAATCCAGATCAAACAAATATACATCGCCCAGGAAAGCGCTTCTTACATTTTTGGCCAAGTACTTAAAGTCATCATGTGTCCGGACAGTTCCAACTCTCTCAGCTTTCCTGAACTTCCTGTCCAGTACAAGATCACAAGGGAGAGCAAAGTCTCCCGAAGTCCATCTGCAACTCTCTCAGCTCAGTTTTCCTGAACTTCCTGTCCAGTACAAGATCACAAGGGAGAGTAAAGTCTCCCGAAGTCCATCTGCAACTCTCTCAGCTCAGTTTTCCTGAACTTCCTGTCCAGTACAAGATCACAAGGGAGAGCAAAGTCTCCCGAAGTCCATCTGCAACTCTCTCAGCTCAGTTTTCCTGAACTTCCTGTCCAGTACAAGATCACAAGGGAGAGCAACGTTTCCAGAAGTCCATCTGCAACTCTCTCAGCTCAGCTTTTCTGAAACTTTCTGTCCAATACAAGATCACAAAGGAGAGCAAAGTTTCCAGAAGTCCATCTACCAACTTGAAGAAAGAAGCAAGGAAGAAGAAGGAAGGAGGAACAGGATCGACAGGGGATTGGATTGCCTTGCTGGGCCAGTGTGTTTGTGGAGACACACACAGCTTACCAGTACACACAAGGGTGGCTCCATAATGACATGGGCCCCTGCAGGATAAAGGAGCCACCCTAAAACAAGATATCATGGGCCAAAGGTCAGGGGAGCAGCTGAATCAGCAGAAAACTAAAACATTTAAACATTAAGGAGCAGCATCCATTGCCCATTGCCAGTGATATAACCAGCATTTGAAATAGCTTAAAAATCGTTATGACTTTTATATCACTTTAAATGTATTTTTTATTTTACAATATATCACAATAAAAATGCTTGTAAAAAA
>NW_017306661.1:1174807-1177082 GCF_000935625.1 Nanorana parkeri
TAACAATTATAGCTGAATAAAATAACCAGAATAAAACTCATATAGGAGAATTCTGTTCTCCTGAGTAAGTTTGTCAATCACAGGGTTCACTCCGACAAGCTCTCTCCTTCTTACGCTCATGTAATACAGGCCAAGAGATTTACTATTTGAGATTGAATGCTGAATGAGGTTGTATAATGAACCCGGGTTAGAAAAAGTAAACAAAAGGAATGGGACCATCTGTTCCTTGACCCTATAGCAGTATTCCTTTCCGCAACAATCATCAGAAATGTATAAAGGGGAAACTGAGCCTGGGACATTATGTCCGGCAGCCTCTCAATATTTTAAGATTTCCAATCTAAAGTGATCAAGTAGGCAGCGGTTTCTATGTACATAGAGCTGGGCCTGGGGCATATTATAAATACATAATAAAGCCATAAATATATGGAATTCTACAGTGCCCACTACATGGTAATAGATCCCCGCTTCACAAAGTTGTGCAGAATTAGGAGGTGTATAATGACTTATTATATATTCATGCTTGGTACATATTTGAGTTGAACGTTGCAGGTTTCACAATGGCTGCCCTTTGGCAAAAAATATTGGGTGGAAAGCAGAGTGGTTGTTCAGAAGTCATCGGTTATACACACACACGAGAAAATATGTTCAGTGAGAGGGAATATTAAGGCACATAAAAGAGGCTACAGTAGAATATACGCTAACAGGCCTGAGTTCTGAGAAACGGCAGCCACATAAACGCAGGCCTAGTGTTATGATATTTCTCTCATATGCAAGCCTCCGAGACGAAATCAATAAGGAATCATTATTTTTTTCAGTCACGATTATTCCCATTTATTTAAAGGTACACTCCATTCAAAATTAAACAGTAATGGTTACAGGGCAGAAGGCATCCAGACAAAAGTGCACTCTATCCAGCCACCCAATTGCCTAAAATGTCTTTTTATCTGTTGTTCTGGGAACACCATCTGCCAGGCCATGTGAATGCACACGACAGGGATTCTAAACTCTGTGTATTAGAGTTTTTTCCCTATCTCTCTGTCAGTAAGAAAAGGGGATCTGCACTGCAAAGAATCATGTGACAGCTGCATGCTTACCCAAAAGCACAAAGATATAATGGTTTATATAAAACTCATTTTGAAGCAGCTCTAAACCCAAAAGCAAAAAATGTAATACATTGCAGCCTATCAGTCTTTAAATCTAGTGGCTGCATTCGTTTTCTTTTTCTGTTTCTTTTCACCTAGTAATGCAGCCAGTAAGTCTGTTATTTTTCAACCTCCTTTAACAGACCAAGCTGGCCAGCAAAAGTGGCAGATAGAGGGCTATGGCAAACCATTTAACACTGATAGAGGAGCTTACAATGGTAAGCTTTTAATCATTTATGTAAAATCTTTATACCAAAAGGAAAAAACTGTTGTAACGACATAAACAGTGTTAGCTGGAGTTTGGATTTAATTTGTTAATCAAGTCCATCTAAATCTGCTATGGCATCTAACACTTCCCACCCCACAGGTAGACAATACTGCTGTCCAAGGATGACTCCATTGCACTTCCAGTGGTGTGAAGCCCAATGCGTCCCCCCTGTCTAGACAGGAAGTATGTTACTGGTAGGATCACAGGCTAACAAAAAGTTTTAAAAAAAATAGAAAACAAATGCAGGCATCACATTTAAGAATTGGTAAGCTGCAATATATAACATTTTTGGGTGTTTAAATACACTTTAAGGTGAGTGAGTACATATGACATTAGTAGGTCTGCAGTGTTTTCTCCACCACATTTTTTCATGTGTCACCCTTAGTAGTTCTTTGCTCAAGCTGTGTGACCAGAAATATCTGTGTTCAATGAGGGCTGCACAGTAAAAGAAGGGCAAGTTACTGAAACTCAACCTTATGAACTATGTAACATCTGCATTAAATGCAATTTTAGCAACACCTGCCCTCAATGCAAAGTGCATAGGTCACAGTTCTACTGATTCTTGAATTGGAGATGGCTAGAAAAATGGCCAACCTGTTGCTGAATGTTATGAATCAAGAGTAATGGCAGCAAAGGGTAGCAGTGCCCAATTATAACCTTAATGAGTGCCATACCTTATAGTTACCTAGAACAGCATTTCTCACATTTTTTAAGTCGCATCTCTCTTTAGAAAGTATGGAAAATATTGAGCAACCTAGTTTAAAATGTGGAGACCCCACACAAAAACCTTCAATTAAGATTTTCTCCTCCCCTTCACATCAGGAGCCCCCTTTCACATAAGAGCTTCCCTTTACATCAGGAGCCC